>NC_047089.1:221011209-221206209 GCF_902459505.1 Geotrypetes seraphini | reverse complement strand
CTGGCCATTGTGACAGATAAAAGTCAAAGAACAAAAACAGAGGACGCTTGAGGATGCTTCGTGAATCCGCCCCCCTGCCCACGGATCTGATTCGATCCGTGGGCTTAGTGAATCTAACCCAAAACCTGTAAGGCTGCTCAGTAGGTTAGGACTGAGAGGGTTAAAAGTTGTCTATGACAGGCATACAGGAATTCAGGCCTCATGTGCCATAAATGGGGCAGATTTTCAAGATACTCTTTTAATACCTATGAGAAAAAGCTACATGGATACCACCTCCACCATATGCAGATTCTTCATACATATTAGGGATAGGGTTAACCTTATGGCTCCAGAAAAAGGAGGACAGATTGAGGCATCCGGGTTTTACTTCCACTGAAATCAATGGAAGTGAGGAGGATAGACAGACAAGTGGGTTTTATTTCCACTGAAGGCAATGGATGTAAAACCCAGATGTCTCAATCTGTCCTCCTTTTTCTGGAGCCATATGGTAACCCTAATTAGGGATATCCTGAAGTCCTGGCCTGTTCACGGCATTGAAAGCCTGAACTCCCACATTCCTGGTCTTGGTAGGGTGGGCCCAGTGAGAGATTACAGTGAATCTATGAGGTTCTTGGATAGGTTGGACCCATGTGATTCTTGCTTAGGCAAAGCCGGTGAAGGGTTAGATTAACTCCAAATATTACATGTTGATTCCTGGATAGGACAGGCTTGTAAGACTCCTAGCTCAACCTGGGCCTGTGAGGGGTGAGAGTAGGATAGTGAGGATGGAAAGGAGATTGCAATACACAGTTGAAGCCAGCAGAGGGCAGGAAAGTGCTGCACAAAGAGTTTTTCTTTTCCATGACCTTTACTAAAGTACATGAATTGTTTATTTATCTTCTAAAATTGTTATTTCTTTCCTTTCAATCACTTTGGCCCAGATTCTCAAAATTTTAACGCTGTCGCTAAACTGTTTTCTGGTGGTTTAGCCTGTACTGTTTAGTGGCAGAATTTCAAAACGGATTATCTCAGTCTTTAGCGAGGTTTCTAGCAGTCTCCAACACTGACATGCAAATGGGCTCTTCAACATTGAAATGAGCCCTTCAATGGATTCTTAAAAAATGCCGACCAATTTTCTAAAAGCAGTGCTGGCTTTGGTGACAAAAATAAGCGACTGGTCCAGGGGTACCGGTAAGTGTCAGACACTGCTAGAAATCCCCTGTGTTGTGATGCAGTGGGAGAGATGCCCATTCTCTCTGCTGCATCACAACCCTTCCCTGCAGCAGCAGCGGCAGCGAACACTCCACCTCCTGCAGCGGGAGAGATGCCCACAATCTCCCGCTGTCCTAAAATCCCTGCCACGACGATACCCAACCCCCTCCCCCTGCAGTGGAAGAGATGCCCACTCTCCTCCGTTGGCAAGTGATCCCTTCCCCATCTCTGCTGCCCCCTCCCCCTTGCCTCCCAGCTGCCTGCATTGTCTAAAATGGGCCTTCCTCTCCTCGGTGCTCTGATTGATCCGGATGCCCCATGGGAGGGGCTTTATACAACCTGGGCCAATCAAAGCCTCAGGCCCCTCTCCAGATGCACCGGGAAGGGGCTTAAGGTTTTGATTAGCCCAGATGCCCCATAGGAGAGGCCTTAGGCATCCGGGCCAATCGGAGCCTCAGGCCTCTTCCCAGTGCATCCCAAGATGCACCGGGAAGGGGAAGGCCCATTTTAGATGACACAGGCAGCTGGGAGGAGGGATTCCGTGTCCCTCTGGATCATGTATTTGAGGTAAGGGGGAGGGGGGGGGGCAGCGGAGACAGGGGAGAGTGGGCATCTCTCCTACTACATGGGGAGGGAGTCGGGTCACAAATTTAGCGAATCTTCGCTGCTGTCTGCCGACCTCATTTGCATGCGTGATTTTTTGAGAATGTCTCGCTTTTTTAGATTCACTATCAAAATGGCTGCATTAGCAGACCGTCGCTTTTTAATACGGGTTTTTGAGAATCCTGGCCTTTGAGGGTAGTTTTAGATGAGGGAACCCAAGAACATATTTTGCAGTTATAAAATAGGTGGAGCTTAAATGCCTTAAAAAAAATAAAAAAATTGTTCTCTTGCAATTTTTCACAGTCCTCTCAGGCTAAAGTGATCAAGTGGCTGGATGGGGAGTTTTACGAGGAACTTGCTACAGCTATGAAGTGAGGACAATGTGCATGATTCACCAATAATATTGATTTCCATCTAATATGCAAAACCCAGTGTTTTCATATTGGTACCACCTCTGTGCAAACTGTGGTTAAAATGTGCCTGGTGCACTATAGGAAACTGAACTTCAATGCATAGCTCCAACACAGGTCTTATTGCACTGGCCCCCCTCTGTGTGCTCACAGGGCACTAGTGTGATGTGTAACTAACCACCTTGCTTCATCCTGAGCTCACACTCACATAATACTGATATAGCATGGACCTCCCCCTCCCCCTGTGGATCTTATACTCACACAATGCTGGAACCACATTTTTCACAGATGTGCAGGTTATGGACAGTGCTGCTCACTGGCTTGTGAACATTTGGAGAAAGACAGCTAGGGAGATAGATGTCGGGACCCTCTGTGGAGAAAGAACATAACCAGACATCAGTGAATGCTTGGAAGAGCACAAGGAGCGTCTGTGGGAAGTCTTCCGTCATCTACCCTAACTACATAGAGCTCACACTAGAACAATTCTGCTTAGAGGAGGGAATTAAATCTAATAGTCTACCAAGCATAGCCAGCATTTGGGGGGTGGGGTGGGAAACAGAGCATCTGCCCTGTGCCCCACAGCTCCAGGATGTCCTTCCCTTCTCCCTTACCCCATTCCGAACCACCCCTCGCCTGTAAAAATGCTAAGAGGTTGCCAGCACTGCAGCGGTTCACTAGCACTGCCTGCGACCACCTCAGTGCTTCCTTAGCAGCAGTCTTTTCCCCTCTGGTGCAACTTCCTGTTTCTGCTTGGGTGTGCCGCGGAAAAGGAAGTGCTGAGGGGGGCCACCAACAGCACTAGTGAATTGCTGCTGCGCCAGTGATCTCTTTGCATTTTTACAGGTGGGGAGAGGGGAGGCTTCGGAATGGGCTGGGGAGAAGGAGAGGACATCCCAGCACACAGGGGCCTCTTGGAGCAGCTGATTTTTAATTGAAGGGAGAGACGCTACATAGATGGGAGGGTATGTGGTAAACCCAGGGTATGGAGGAGGGAGAGAAGGAAGGAGGGGGATGAAAGGAGAGATGCTGGATGGGAGGGCATTTGGTGGGTGGGGAAATTGGGGGAGGTTGCATGAGGAGAGGAATTGGTGGACCCCCCTCTTTCATTTCTGCCCTGGGCCCCTGCCCTGGGTCTAAATCTTTAATGGAAGAAGCCACTAACTAGCTAGTCAACCAGACAAGAACTAACACCAGCTCTATGTACTGTAGCAGGACTTGCTTATCAATTCCTACCCTAGCTGAAATTATTTTCATGCACCTTTTCCAATTTCATGTGCAATTTTTCTTTAATCACCCTTATTTATATCTTACTCCTATTATCTATCTTATCTACGTGTACTGTTATTTGAATATTTTTCTGCTGTAATTGGCTTATTCTTGCTGTATACAGCCTTGGACGAATTTCTTCAAAAGATGGGGGTAAATAAATCCTAACACGCAAACAAGCAAAAATTTATCAGGAAGATAGCCAGTGCCTCACACTTAACGTAGATCCAGCTCACACTTGTGACCATTTCTGGGAAAAGGTGACAAAAGAGGAAATTTATAACAGGGCATCAAGCACGTTAGTGCGTGCTAATTGCTTAAAGACACCCACAGGAATATAATGGGAATCTTTAGCGGTTAGCGCATGCTAATGCGATTGTGTGCACCAACACGCTTAATGCCCGTTCCTGAATTCTCCCCTAAGTCTCCAGAAACAAAAAAAAAAAAAAAAAAAGAGGGTTTGAATGAACTCTTTTATGAGCAAACAAATTGCAATTCAGTTTTCCAAACCCCATCCTTTTAATTATTTTTTTTTTTTTGGGGGGGGGGGTGTTACTGAAGTTCAAATATGTAACTTTACAGACTGCTTATGGACCCATGACATGAAAAAAAACAACAAATCAGCAAGTCATTCTCAACTTCTTGGATCTGCAACTTTACTCAGCTTTTCCCAGAAAAAGTCATCTAATCATCTAGTCCTTGAGGGCCGCAATCCAGTCGGGTTTTCAGGATTTCCCCAATGAATATGCATGAGATCTATGTACATGCACTACTTTCAATGCACATTCATTGGGGAAATCCTGAAAACCCGACTGGATTGCGGCCCTCAAGGAGGGACTTTGAGATCCCTGATCTAGTCTGTCCAATAGCCACACACATTATACATTCATGGCTAAATTGTCTTTTTTACTTTGGTATTTCTGGAACAAAGACCAGGGGAAGGCAATTCCGGTCCTCGAGAGTCACAGGCAGGTCAGATTTTCAGGATATCCACAATAAATATGCATGAGATAGATTTGCATCTCAAGGAGGCAGTGCATGCAAATCCATCTCGTATACAGGGTGCCCACACAAACATTCCTCGATTTTAAATGGTTACAAAACCAAAATGTATTGGAATATTCCTTCACCTTTGAGGCTACAGTTTCATCAACTCATTACGTTTCATATGGTATGATTACATGCACTCGATGTGTGTACCACCTGTTACTCTGCAAACATCAATGTGATAATCGAGCTCAGATCATCACTTCAAAAAACTTGGGTGTCACATTTTTCCTTTCAAAAAATAGGCTGATGTCGAACCAAAAAATCATACATCTAGATTCAAATTGAAATTAATTGATGAATTAGGATCTCAAGCGCTCGCAGTTACAAGCTAACAGAACTTAATCCTGGCTTGTAACTAATTAGTGAGCTATCATCGATCTTTGCATCTTATTTATTCAATTTAAAATGTATGAAAAAATCTTTTATTTTTTCCTTTTATCAATGATTTTTTCTATATTTTTCCTTATTTCAAATTTATAATATAAATATGGCGATACTTAGCTCGGGTGTATGTTGTCATACCTGGCTCTCTGACCACAACTACGACGGAAGATCTCCGTTTCGCTCTCATTTACAATAAGAGAGCTTCATCAGGACCAGAGTGGTTAATACTAATTAACACTATAAAACAAAACAAGAAATAAGGAACACATTTAATTAATTATTCATTCATAAAATGATTTTATACTTATTTATGATTCAACTAATAAGAAATTAATTAATTTATCATCCTCTATGTTGGCTCTTACATTTCATGAAAATACCGGAGAACTTTCTTTGGCCCTATATAATTATATCCATCTGAACTCTTCATCTTAATTTTTAACTTCATTAATCAACTTTAAAACCATTTAATTTAGATAAATTTCTCTTTATTACACATTTATAGAATCTTTATCAAATATCGACTGAGAGGAGTATAACCCCGAAAGAACTATTTTGAAAAGTAATGATATTTTGTGTATTTAATAAAGGTTAGAAATGGTATGAAGTTAAACAGATGGTTGAGGACTGAATAGCCGGGTCATAAGTTAGTGGTTTGTGTAAGTGTGCTGATAAATAAGTAATATAGGTACAATATTAATTATTAGATATTTGATAAAGATTCTATAAATGTGTAATAAAGAGAAATTTATCTAAATTAAATGGTTTTAAAGTTGATTAATGAAGTTAAAAATTAAGATGAAGAGTTCAGATGGATATAATTATATAGGGCCAAAGAAGGTTCTCCGATGTTTTCATGAAATGTAAGAGCCAAAATAGAGGATGATAAATTAATTAAGTAATTAATTTAATTTCTTATTTATTAGTTGAATCATAAATAAGTATAAAATAATTTTATGAATGAATAATTAATTGAATTTGTTCCTTATTTCTTGTTTTGTTTTATAGTGTTAATTATAGTGTTCCTGCAGATCATCCATAGTTGCGGATAGTGGAGGTACGCACACTCTGTCTTTCACATACCCCCAAAGGAAAAAGTCACAAACAGTAATGTCTGGTGATCCCGGGGGCCACTTGAGGAACACCTGGTCATTTTGTCGCATTACATTGTCTGAAGGTTGTAACCTCTGCACCAATTGCAGCTTATAAGTGTAAAAGTGCAAGCGATTGTGTAAGATCTTGCTAACTGCTTTTTGGGACTTGTATTTGTTGTCATCTTATTTATAAACATATTTCAATAAGTTTTGATTTTGTAACCATTTAAAATCAAGGAGTGTTTTTGTGGGCACCCTGCATATTCATTGTGGATATCTTGAAAACCTGATTTGCTTGTGGCTCTCGAGGACCGGAATTGCCTATCCCTGACATAGACCACAGATGTCTGCCCGGTACTATCTTTAGGTTCTAACTACTGAAATTGCTGTCAAAACTCACTCCATCCTATCAAAACCATCTTGTCTTGTCATTTGCAGGATACAGACTGCAAAAGTCTGTCAATCACACATTCAGTGTCACCATGCAGACTCATTTCCCCTCCTTCAAACTCACATCCTTTACCCTGCACCTTTATCACATCCAGTATAATTCCTTCCTCTCTCTTCTGGATAGTATATGGTCCTGTGTTCCATGCCCTATTCTTGTACCTGATTCAAGAGCTTCCTGTAGGATGCGGAAGGAGCTAGATTGTCGTGGGGGTGCCCGAGTTTCACGGTTCTCTTGAAGCATCTTATAAACCTCCGAGTCCTCCTCAAAACGGTTTATCCCTGGGTCAGAACCAGTACTAGAAGAGGAAAAAGAAAAAAAATAATAGTACAATGGATCATTATAGGGGGAAAAACCGCTTAGATAACCTTGATAGGCGGTATATAAAATACTAATAAACTTGAAACTTGGAACACCCTCAGGGGAGGATAAAGTGACTGGTGTACTTGGATGTAAATCTCATGCCAGTCTGGAAGGTCAGACAGTGACACAAAGAATTCTAATTACAGGAAATGAGCACGAGTCTTTTTCCAGGGATATAGAGTTCAGTTTAACCCCGCCCCAATCCCCTCCCCCCAAAAAAACAAAAACCCTGCTATTCAGTACACAGTGGAAGGGAAATACATTTCTCTTCTCTTTCTTGAATGTTGGAGAAATGTTTCTACTTTTCGTTTTGTTCCTCTGCTACGTTTCTTCGTGAAAAGCAAGAGCAAGTGACAGACCTGGGTGCTCCTCCCTCCAATTCAACATTGGGTGAATCTCATGATCGGTTTTTCTGCCGCTTCTTCTGAAGCTTTTTTGGGGATAAGAAAGAAAATTATCCTAGAAGTGGGGGAAGTTCCTTACTGTCCCCTGAGGAAGGCGATGTAGTCACCAAAACTTGGATCCTACATTTACATTGTACGTCAAGGTCTTGTTTTTGAATTTTGGATATACCACCAATAAAGAATATATAACGTAAGGTTGGCTTTGACATCTCCTGTGCCTCTTCTTTTGCTGCTCTGTTTTACCCTGAGGCCTGGGACTTTCTTTCTCCTTTTTTGCTGAAATTTTTCTCCATCATTCACTGCTAATTGTGCCGAGACAATACGCTAAAAGTTTGAACATTTCTGCATGTATCTTCCCCGACCCTGAGGAAGAATGAAACGCGTCGGAGGGGAACGAGGCAGTTATGTTCTAAGCTAAGTAGCACTATAAAACTTCTTAATTTTGAATGAATTATCAATGAATAAAAGTTCATGAATAAGCACTGGCACTTTATAATGAAATAGCATATTCAAGAAAAAAAATTTTTTAAAATCACTTAAAAATTACTTAAAATGAATAAGTTCCTACGAGGATGGCTACCACACCAAGATTTCAACAAATCAACAAGTTTAGTGTGGCATACTGAGGAGCTTCGGTGTTAAGTGTATGAATGATTATAACGACTATAAAGAATGTGTAAAAGATGAGTGAATATTTCAAATAAGGACATAAGAATTGGTGACTATCCAGATAAGGCAATCAGTAGCCATATTCAGACTGCTATCTAGATATCTTAAGACAACGATAACATTCTGTAATCTAGATAGACTGAAGCAATGAAAACACCAAAAACAGGAAAAAAACAAAAATAAAAACTGTGGAAGTGACGTTCTTGACTAAAAGTTTTAACAACAAGTGTTCTTCACAAATATAAGTGATGCAGTCGATACAATATCAATCCAAATGATACCCAGCAAAAACTGGTGATGTGGACCTGACACGATCCGTGTTTCGGTTAAAGAAACCTTCTTCTGGGGTCCAATGGAAATGCACCACAAAATTTAGGTATGCATGCAATCATCCAAAAGTGCGTCGACGACAATGTTGCCTGTTACCTGCGTTTCACGCTGTCGTCGACACACTTTTGGATGATTCCATGCATACCTAAATTTTGTGGTGCATTTCCATCGAACCCCAGAAGAAGGTTTCTTTGCCGAAACATGGACCATGTCGGGTCCGCACCACCAGTTTTTGCTGTGTATCGTTTGGATTGATATTGTATTGAATACATCGCTTTTATTTGTGAAGAACATTTGTTATTAAAACTTTTAGTCAAGAACATCACTTCCACAGTTTTTCTTTGTATCTAGATAGACTGGACGTGATCACTATCCAGATAAGCTTCTAGACTGTCCTGCTCCCCCCCCCCCCCCCCCATGTTCCTGTGAAAGTGAATTTGGACCCCCGGTGTCTCTATGTAATCCGAGGGTTAATATGGGAGCTAGAAACGCCTGAATAGAGAAAATTGCCTTTAGTTTGGGTCAGCCAAGAAAAGTTTCTATGAACCAAAAACTCAAAGACAGTAGCAATTATAACTAGGAGAGCAGACTGTGTGGTCAGTCAGATCCCAACTAAAATAGACAGAATAAAGAAGCCAGATGGCATTTCTTAGAACGTTTGTATTTCACTGGTCAGAAAACAAGGGCTATTACATTTTAAAACATATATTTACAAAATCCAGCCCTGAACACTGTGTATCCAGAGACCACATGGGGAACCTGCCTTTGGCGTCTCTCGGGTTGTAACACAAAATAAAATGCTTGCATTGGCATTGATAGGAAATAAAAGGAACATCACCACCATTATCCAGATAGGCCCGGATTCTCTATAGGGTGCCGATATCATCAGCCGCCGATCGTGCGTCAATCACGTGGCAGTACCCTATAGAGAATCATGCCTCCACAAAAGACAGGCGCTGGAAATGTAGGCCAGGATTTTCCGGGCCTATCTTTTGTCATGAATCGTGCACACTTAGGCGTTTTAGGCTGCCTAACACCATGTCCAGTGTTAGCCACATCCATGGCGTTCAGCAGCCTAAAGCACCTACGTAGGCGCACATCATTTAGACACCAGCAGGTGCTTTCAAGGTGCCATTTTAAATGGTCACAAAGAGCAACATGGGATTTGAACCTACAACCTCAGGGTGCTGAGGCTGTAGCTCTAACCACTGTGCCACACCCCCCCCTAATAACTCTTAACACATATCAGCATGTCCTTAAGATAAGCAAGTTCATTGTTAGAATTTTTTCTATTTTAATTTATCATTTCACACTACTTGACCACTTCAGTAAATTCAAAGACATAAAAAATACACATATAAAAATTCTCACATTCACTAAAAACACAAAAAGAAAAATACTGTGTTTTAACCATTATCAATAAGAAAGGTGAACATATAAGAAATTTTAAATGCAATTGAGAACTTATCGATATCCCATAGTACCAACGTTTTGTTAGGTGCCATCGACTTCTGTTCGAGTCCTAGCAACTTGATGAATTATAGATCTAAAAAGAGATCCACGTCACCCCTTGGCTGTTTTCAACGTGTCCAGCCATCTGATTTCAAGTTGCCTTCTTCGCCTGGTTCCTCCAATCTTCCCACACGTGTCGTCCTTTTCCAATGATCTTTCTCTTCTGACGATGTGACTAAAATAAGAGTTGTAACTTCATCAATTGGGCTTCAAGTGACATAGCCGGTTTGATCTCATCCAGAATCGATTTGTTAGTTCTTCTCCAGCACCAAAGCTCAAATGAGTCAATCTTCTTTCTATCTTGCTTCTGTAGCATCCAGCTTTCACTTCCGTAATTGACCACTGAGAAAATGAGTACTTGGACAAGTCTGATCTTCGTCTAGAGCGTTATTTCCACTATTGGCACACAAAAAAGCCCCACTGTCTGAATACCTTAATGTCAAGAAGATAATGAGGAAAACGGGTCTCTGAGGGGGGTATCGGGGGTGTTACTTGGCAGCAAGAGGGAGTGGACATCTCTCCCACTGCCGGGGGTGTGTGTGTCCTGGGGGCATTGCTTGGTGGTGGGAGGGAGTGGGCATCTCTCCCATTGCTGAGGTAGGGGGGATTGGGGGGGGCTGCTCGATGGCAGCAAAATTTTCTGACAGGTCTGAACTGTCAAACCTCACTTTCCTGTCAGTGCCTGAGCCAATCAGCACTCAAGCACTGATCAAGCCTGTTGGCAAATTTTGACCACAAATGTGGCACAACGAGATTAGAGAATCACTCGGTGATTATAGAGAATCGCTCGGAGTGCTCATTTTAATATTAATGACCTCATTGTATTACATATACATGGCAGTATCGGAGACTACTAGAAAACTCGGAAAAGACCATGAGAAGCTGTTCTAATAATCCACCGCTAAAATACATGCCCCTAAACCATCTGGAACTGGTTTAGTGAACACATTAAAGGCACAATTTAGTTTTGAGAATTTTTTCCTGAGTTACTAAACATTCAAAAGGAAGCCTTAGATACAATGTGCTAACACATGGGTTTTTTTTATTATTATTATTATTATTGCTCTTATCCTTAATCGCATGGTCCTTGCACAGAAGTTTAGCCAGAGCTCAATTTCCCAGTGGGCATGGACCTCACATCTCCTCTCTGCCAGCTACACACAGACACCCCCCCTCCCCTGAAGTGGGGGGAAAAAAAAGGTTTTTTAAAATCTTGCTGGAGGAGATCTCAAAGTCCTGCCAATTAAAGAGTCCTCTCCAGAGCCCCCCCTCCCAAACTATTTCAGATCTGGGGCAGTCGGCAGCATGCTTTTAGCTACTGATGCTGACATCCTCCCATGCCAATTCAGTTCAAGAAGCCAAGTGATCCAACTAGACTAAATTAGTCTCGGTGAAGCCCTGAATCCAGACTTATTTTAATGATAATTTTGGGATCCTTTTACGAAGCCGCGTTAGTGGCTTAACGTGCGTAATAGCGCACTGCCGGCCACGCTAGACGCTAACGCCAGCATTGAGCTGGCTTTAGTTCTAGCCGCGTAGCGCGGGTTTAGCACGTGCTAAAAAGTTGCATGCGTTAAAACCGTTAACACGGCTTCGTAAAAGGAGCCCTTAGAGTCAGACTACCTAAATACAACTGGTGACACTCAGGGTCTCAAGACCAATTTTATCTCTGTGGGTCCTGCTACAGATAACATGTGCTAATCTTCAATAAAAGTATATTTAAATTTAAACTTTGATTAATATTATAGTGACATCATTTGAATGGGGACTGAACAGAGCACCAAGTCAAGTCACTGTATCCACTAAGATCCTTGGAGTGATATTGGATAATAAATACTTTATCCTTTCACTCCCATATTTCCAAAGTGCTTTCCTCATCATTCTTTGCTTTTCGTTCCATTCGCTCCATTTGTTCATTTCTTCGAATTCTTCTCAACTCTTTGGTGTTTTCCAGACTTGATTATTGTAATCCTACTTTCACAGACCTTCCAAATTATCAGCCATGAAACTTTTGTATAATCGTTAAAATCTGATCGTGTTACCCCTCTTCTGAAAGCAGAACATATCCTTCCGATTGCATTCAGGATTCGTTTCAAATATAATATACTTACTTTTCAGATCCAGCTATCAGGTCTTCCTTCTTTTTTTTGTATAAGAACATAAGAATAGCCTTACTGGGTCAGACCAAAGGTCCATCAAGCCCAGTAGCCCATTCTCACGGCGGCCAATCCACGTCCCTAGTACCTGGCCAAAACCCAAGGAGTAGCAAAATTCCAGAATCTCACAGAGTAAACAACATTCTGGAATGCCAAATAGCAGCAACATTCCATGCAGAATCCCCAAGGAGTAGCAACATTCCACGCTACCAATCCAGGGCAAGCAGTGGCTTCCCCCATGTCTTTCTCAATAACAGACTATGGACTTTTCCTCCAGGAAATTGTCCAAACCCTTCTTAAAACCAGCTACACTATCCGTTCTTACCACAACCTCTGGCAATGCGTTCCAAAAGCTTAACTATTCTGAGTGAAAAAATATTTCCTCCAGTTAAAAGCTGATTATTTTTCTCAAGCTTTTAACATATAGATTTTTTTTCTTTTTTTTTTCTCTTCCTTGAATTTTAAAGCAGAATTCCATTATCCTTATGTTTTTTTCCATTCCCCTTGAACCTTTGAATTATTGTAACTAATCCTTATACTCTACCCATGTGTTTCAGTTCGTCTACATTGTCAATGTTATGTCTTATTTATTTATTGTTTTAGCCTTCCCTTATATTTTATTGTAAACTGTTAGATTTTAAATTTAAATTTTTATATTTGCAGCATATCAAATAAACTGAACAAAGCTAAGTAGTCACACTCGGCTGCTAAGATCAGGCAGATGCTAACAATTTGGTTCCTCTAAGCCGTCACAATATTATCAAATTTTTTTTTTTGTGAACGCTGGGAACACTGGCAGAGATCTGGAAGAATAAGCATCATGAGACACAGAAGAGCGAAAGGCTGCTTAAACTAGCAGAAGTGAGACAACGTTAAATAAAACTAGGCAAAGGGACAAGAATTAAAGTTGAAGGTCTAGACGCCCCTGAGAGAGGAAACAGAATGCAAAGAGAATGCTGGAGGAGTGACCTTCGTTTCTAGAAAAGTCCATAAACATAAGACCCTTAAAATGAGCTGGAACCATTACCCAAGAAAAGACAGTGAAGAGGGCTCATTTCAAAACTACTTTTCACAGCTGATCATTAAACAGCAGCTAAGGGACATTCTCATTTTCTTTGCCAGGTACTCATGACCTGGATTAGCCACTGTGGAAACAAGATACTGGGGTAGAGGGACCACAGCTCTGACCCAGTATGGCTATTCTTATGTTGAAAAAGGCAATCTAGCATGCAGGTACATCTCCCATTCACAGTGAGCTTCAAAATGGAGTGGAGGGGTGGCCTAGTGATTACAGCTGCTGCCTCAGCACCCTAAAGTTGCGAATTCAATTCCAGCCTGCTCTTTGTGTCTCTGGACAAGTTACTTAACACTCAATCCAGTCCTTGAGACACACCCAGCATGCAAACTTATCTTTTGCATATTCATTGTAGGTATTCTGAAAATCTGACTGGCTGGGTGTGTCCTACGGACTGGTAAGGGGTTTGAACCAAAAGAAGTATAAGAAGAGGCTTGAAGACCTAAATTCTCTGGAGGAGAGGAGGGACAGGGGAGATATGATAGATGTTTAAATACTTGAAAGGTATTAATATAGAACCAAATATTTTCCAGAAAGAGAAAATGGAAAAACTAGAGGGCATAATTTGAGGTTGCAAGGAGGAAGACTCAGGAGCAATGTTAGGAAATTCTTTTTTCACGGAGAGGGTGGTAGATGCCTGGAATGCCATCCCGGGGGAAGTGGTGGAAAGGAAAACAGTGATGGAATTCAAAAAAGCGTAGGATAAACAGAGGATCTCTAATTAGAAAACGAAGATTGTATATTAAAGAGCTAAGACCAGTAATGGACAGACTTGCACAGTCTGTGTCCCATATGTGATGATTTGGTGTAGGGGAGGGCATCAATGGGAACTCCACTAACTTGGAACATGAGGATGTTACTGGCCAGACTTTATAGTAGATATCCTGCAAACAGGATGGTTGCATAGGCTTTAGTGAGCTTGGACGGCAACTTCAGCATTTGGAACCTAGGACAATACCAGGTAAACTTTACAGTCTATGACCCAGAAATATCAAAGAATAGACAAGTTAATTTAATCATGTTAATGGGTGTAACTAATGGGCAGACAGGATGGACCTTTATCTGCCATCATTTACTATGTTACTTGGCAGAAACCCAAAGAGTAGCAACATTCCAGAGTTGAGATTGTGATGTCATAATGCCTCATTCCACCAATGCCTAAGAGCCAGCCTCAGCAGTGATGTCACAATGGCTTGATTAGATGGCAACTTCAACAGTTGGAACCTAGAACATTACCAGGTGGACTTTACAGTCTATGATTAAATTAACTTAATTTAATCATGTTAATGGGTATAACTAATGGGCAGACTGGATGGACCGTTCAGGTCTTTATCTGCCATCATTTACTATGTTATTATGGTTGAAAACCTCTATCTAGAGTGAAAGAACCCCTTGGGCTGGCTCTGGATGTTAAATAAAGAATTATTTCTAATGGGGGTGAATTTAAAACTGTCCTTTTAAATTACAGACTTTGTGCTCTCAATGCAACAGTGCATGCATTTTATTACACAGATTCTAACGTCTGCACAATCTGCCTTCTCTCTTGGTAGATTAGGTCACATAATGATTTGAAATTGCCACCTTTATATGCACTTTTCCTCCCCCAGGTAAGAGTGTGCACATTTTAGAAGGATGTACAGACTTAACTGGCCTTTCCATTCCATCATTTTGGCACAACTGGACTATTGTAACTGCATTTACGTGGGTTTGAGCAAAGGAAATGAAAAAAAACAACTCCAGTTAATTAAAAATACCGCAAGATTGATCTTTGGTAAAACAAAGTATGATCATGTGTCACCTCTGTTAAGGAGTTAACACTGGCTTCCTTTTTGATTGAGAGTTCAGTTCAAATGTGCCTGCATAGTTTTAAAAATCTTACATGGTATCTTTGATTCGTTGGTCCCTCTAGCTTTAAATTCTTCGAGATCCTCAAGATGCAGAACTATCCATGTACAGCCAAACCTTGGATAGCGAGTAACATGGTTTATTTGTGTTTTGCAAGACGAGCAAAACATTTTCTTAAATTGTAACTCGATAAATAAGCGTTGTCTTGCAGTACAAGCACATATACGTGTATCACGTCAAATAAGCACAATATACACACATCTCACGCTGAGTGCGGCTGAACATAATAAAAGCATCACACCCAATTCACCCGCAGTGTAGTGATTGTTCGAAACCAGTGAGATCTTGCAATACAAGTACTGCATTTTCTATTAAAAGATTTTGGGATGTGGAATGAATCGTCCGAGTTTCCATTTTTTCCTATGGGGAAATTTGCTTTGATATACGAGCGCTTTGGATTACGAGCATGCTTCTGGAACGAATTATGCTTGCAAACCAAGGTACCACTGTATTTATACTTTCTTTTCCCACTGTAAAAGATGCTAGATCTATCAGTAAAATTGTTCATTCCTTCCCCTATTTATTAACAATTTGGAATGACCTACCTTTTCAAATAAGATCTTGTCCATCCTTTCAAGTTTTTTTTAAATCCTGAAAACTACTCTGTTTCAGCATTTTCAAGCAGATAAGTTTCTATGAGGTCAATTCTCTCTATTAACTACAATTACTGTTAACCAAGTCGAGCCTTGGTACTCAGGAAGGCAAATTTTCTCTTTCATTTCATTCAGGTACTCCTCTTAAAATCTGTTGGGCAGAAATACTTGATAATGTACTTTGGAGGCAAACTGTAAACCATCCCAGGACAGTTCATTTTAAAAGGGATTCCTCTTGCAGCATTTCCCTTTGAAAATTCAGGCTGGAGAGGAACTTCAGACATTGTACCTGTGAGCTATGCTTCAGCTTTGAAGGTTGTGGGGGGGGAAAAAACGCGCCAAAAAGTACAAACAGCAATTCAAAATACACTGAATGCAAATGGAGAAAACCAGTGAGATTAAGTGGTGGCCGTGGCAAAAAGCCAGCACTAAAAAGGGAGGCAACAATTCCTCAGTATACGTCGCTGGCGAAACCTTATCTAGATTATTGTATCCAGTTCTAGAAACTGCCCCTCTGAAGGGACAGAGACAGTCTAGAGGAGATCTACAGAAAGGCTTCCAAAATGGTACTGAACCTGCACCAAAAGCCCTAGGAGATGAGTTGAGACCAGTGGCATAATAAGGTTAGAAAGTATCCAGGATGGTGGTGACCCCCACTGTACCCTCCTCTCTACACCCCCACCCCTTTATGCCCCCCATTCCACACTTGTGCGCTCCCTCTCCCCCTGTACCTCTTAATATTCGCCAGCATGAGTGGCTTCTGTAAGCATACTTCTTGCACCAGCGTTGGATTCCCTCTGATGTCACTTCCTGGCCCCCTGACCCGGAAGTGACTCAGAGGGGAATCAGGCCGGCATGAGCAACAGGCAGAAGTTGCTCGCGCTAGCAAGGATAATATGGAAGTGTGGCAGGGTGGGGCGGAGAAGTGCTAGTGCCCACACCGACTTGGCATAGGGGGCAGTCCGCACTCCCCACACCCCCTTACTACGCCATGGATGAGACCTGAGGACCTAAATACATACACCCTAGTTCCTCAGACAAGTCACAGACAATGAATATACATGAAATAAATTTGCATGTACTACCTCTATTGTATGCAAATCTCTCTCAGACATGTTCATTGTGGGTATCCTGAAAACTTGATTGGCTGGATGTGTCCCAAGGACTGGGTTGAAAACTCCTGGGTTAGAGGAAGGGAAAGAGAGAGACACAGCAGGGATCTGACCGAGACAGTCAGATACCAGGACTGTCCCAAGCCAGAAATGCACCCTGTGCGACACACCTCCTAGGGCTCCTATCCTTTCCACTGCATCATAGCCAAGCTGGGAAGGCAATGGATAGGACACAGTTTCGGAGCCCCTGCCTTCCTTGAACTCCATGCAGCCACACTGCCCACACAAAGCTTGCTATAGCTCTGTCAGATACTTCATAAAACACAGTCAAGAACAAATGCCGGGGGCATTATGACGCTCTCAAGGATAAAGAAAAGATCTCTTCATAGAAATGTATGGCCCTCCTCCCCCCTCCATGGGGGACATGGAATTTGTCAGACTAGAAAAGCCAAATGGTCCTTCTCTGATGTCACGTTCTAAAACCCTTCACTTCCTCAAGAGCAGTGTCAAGAATTAAAAAGAAGAAAAAAAAAAAAGGAGGGGGGGAAGGAGGCAAAAATCCAACAATACTGCAGTGCTGGCATCGCATGGCTACAAACTCTCCAGATATTAACTAGATTAGTGCTAGCAGGGTGGCGAGGCCTGATTCCTGTCAAGATGTTCTGGCACCAGCCTTAAAGTTTTGTTAGCTGTTTATATTATTTCCGCAAAGCTTTGAAGTAAGATAAGGGCTGGACAGGGTGGATACTAGGCTTGTATTCAGTATGCATTTTTATATATTCATTGGTTCTCTACCATCCAGAATCACTGAAAGAGACAACAAAAACTGACTTGAATAAGGAGAGGTATGGCAGAAGCGGACAAGCAGGATATCTCTTTGAATTATTGGCATGGAAACTGGTTAGACTAGAATGGCTAATTGGTCTTTATCAACTTAGGCATTGGAATGGGGTGGGGGAGGTCATGGGAGCATGGCCCCACCAAAAATTGTGTCCGCATGGTGCTCTCTTCAATGGATCAGCGACAGCCGGCAGGAATTGTCACACGCTGCTAATCTGGAAGCCTCCCCTCTGCTGCGGAGAAACTCGAAATTGCCAGAGGGGGGTAGGACTCAGCAGAGGAGAGGCTTCCGAGTTAGCAGCAGGCAGTGTGTGAGAATTGCTGTCAGCTGCTGCCAACCCACTGAAGAGCAAGAGAGTTGTAGAGATGTTCGACATGGGGTGAAGGGCACTGAGAAGAAAGGGAGTGACAGTAATATGGTGGAGGGAGGGAGAAATGCTGCCTGGATAGGGAGAAAATGTTGAATATGGGGGAGGGAAGGGAGAGATATTGGATAAGATGGTAAAAGGGAGAGGTGGTGCATGGGGAAAAGAGGGAGAAATAGTGCATAAGATGGTGAAGGGGAGAAAAGAGGGAGATATATTGGATAAGACGGTGAAGGGGAGGAAGGGAGAGATGATGCATGGGGTAGTGGAAAGAAAGATGTTGGACCCAGGACACAAAAAAGAGATAGATGTTGGACTTGGGAGTGAATGAGAGGAAGGGATTGATACAGAGGAGATGGAGAGGGGAGAAAAAGGAAGATGTTGAATCCAGAAGCAGAAGGGAATGATGCCAGACTATGGAAGTGAAGGAAAAGAGGAAGAATGCTGGACCATGGGGAAGAGCGCAGGAGGGAAGAGAGAAGGGGCAGGGAAATGAAAGTCTACAAGGAGGGGGACGTGAAAAAGAGAAAGCAGATGCTGGGCTAGAAGAGACTAAGAGCCATAACTTGGAGATGTGCCTGTTGCATTGAAGAAAGAGTAAAGAGAAGACGAGGAAAGCAGAAACCAGAGATGACAAAGGTAAAAAAATAAATAAATAAATTTTTTTCTTTAGGATAAATTAGCTGTGCTGATAAACATTTATAAATAGAAAACTTTCGGAGACTAAAACCCCCTTCTTCAGGACAGGATACCATAGCTGCAGTATACTTTACTGACCTGAGGAAGGAGGTTTTGACCTCTGAAAGCTAACTGAAAAATGTATAAGTCCAATAAAATGATATTATTTTCCATCTTTTGTTTTATTTCTATTTGTTAATTTGCCTTGACCTCTCTGAAAAAAAGCAGATTTAATAGCTATTGGGGGGGAGGGAGGAGTGAGGGGAGCATGGAAGGGGGAAACCTCCCAACCTCTCTACGCCACTGTATGGGACAGAGAGCTGAGCATAGATATCAGTTAGCTGAGAGATCCAAGAACATAAGAATTGCCATACTGGGACAGACTGAAGATCCATCATGCCCAGTATCCTGTTTCCAACAGTGGCCATCCCAGGTTCCAAGTACCAGGCAGAAACCCAAAGAGTTGCAACATTCCAGAGCAAAGTTTGTGATGTCATAATGCCTCATTCCACCAATGCTTAAGAGCTAAACTCAGCAGTGATGTCACAATGGCTTGATTGTCCTACACTTGGTTCACATGAGAACATAAGAATTGTCGTACTGGGACAGACCGAAAGTCCATCTAGCCCAACATCCTGTTTCCAACAGTGGCCAACCCAGGTCCCAAGTACCAGGCAGAAACCCAAAGAGTTGCAACATTCCAGAGCAAAGTTTGTGATGTCATAATGCCTCATTCCACCAATGCTTAAGAGCTAAACTCAGCAGTGATGTCACAATGGCTTGATTGTCCTACACTTGGTTCACATGAGAACATAAGAATTGTCGTACTGGGACAGACCGAAAGTCCATCTAGCCCAACATCCTGTTTCCAACAGTGGCCAACCCAGGTCCCAAGTACCAGGCAGAAACCCAAAGAGTTGCAACATTCCAGAGCAAAGTTTGTGATGTCATAATGCCTCATTCCACCAATGCTTAAGAGCTAAACTCAGCAGTGATGTCACAATGGCTTGATTGTCCTACACTTGGTTCACATGAGAACATAAGAATTGTCGTACTGGGACAGACCGAAAGTCCATCTAGCCCAACATCCTGTTTCCAACAGTGGCCAACCCAGGTCCCAAGTACCTAGCTAGATCCCAAGTAGCAAAACAGATTTTATGCTGCTTATCCTAGGAATAAGCAGTGGATTTCCCTAAGCCATCTCAATGAAAGAAGCGATTACGATCAGGAGTGTGAAGGGGGACCTGGCTTAGATGTCTGGTCAGGACTTCAGCTCCCTAGGACCCACTTGCAAATAAAATAGTAATTTTAGTATGAAGTTCCCTCAACAAGCTAAGAAATAGAAAAGTACAAATAGCAGCACTGGATTGCCCAGGCTCCTCTGTAAATAAGGTAGATTACATAACAAGCTCCAAAGTGCAACATTCTGAGTTTTATAATAATCCAGGAAAAAGACACGCCTATTAGGTGAATGCATACAGGGATGGCACAAAGCTGTGCACGGAAATCACGAGGGGGTGTAACTTGTACACTTCTTAAATACCCCTAAACACATCCATACTCAGCTACTATACCGCCTCCCCCTCAATACACATATCTGCACTCAATTTAAATATCCCTAAACACATCTGTACTCGGCTACTAAACTGCCCCTTCCAGTACACACATCTGTATTCAGATAGTGTATTGTTCCCCCCCCAACACACCTGTACTCTGCTAATATATCCCATACACACATCTGTACTCAGCTAATACTCTCCAAACACATCTGTACCTGCACTCTGCTAATACTCTCCAAACACATCTGTACCTGCACTCTGCTAAAACATCACACACACATATACATCTGTATTCAGTTACTATACCCCACATATACATCCATATTCAGCTAGTATATTCCTCCCAAATTCCTGTACTCTAATACTACCCCCCAACCACAAACAGAGATACTCAGTTAGTACACCACCCTCCCACACCTGTACTCTGCTAGTATAACTTTTCCCAATACACATACCTGTACTCACTAAATACTCCCTCACATCTTTGTACTCAGCTAATACAGACCTTAACATACATACACTTGTACTCAAGTAATACATTTTCCCTTGCACACAAACACTGTACAGTACAATCTCAGTTAACGAGGTCTTGGTTTACTGGCACTCTCAACCAATCGACAAAAAAAAAAAAAAAAAAAAAAGACCCCTGAAGCACCAGCGTCAGCAGTCCTAAGCCACAAACTCCACCTCCCTCCTGACCCGAAGTGCCAGCATGGCAGCGTCCTAAGCCATAAATCCCCCTCCCTCTCTCAAGCACCCAAGCCCTGAAGCTGCTGTGAGGAACCACCCTCCCTCCCACCCTGAAACACCTGCGGTCCTGAGCCACAAAGCCCTCCTTCCTTCCTCAAGCCCCATAGTGGCCGAAGCAAACGGCGGTACCAAACTGTAAACCCCTTCGCTTCCTTTCTCCATTCCTTACCCGAGCACAACCGGTCAGCAGAAGGCAGCCTCAAAACAGGCTGCTCACGGCCAGCCCCAGCAGGGCCTTTCCTCTGACGTGTCATTTCCAACGTATCAGAGCCTGCTGGGGCTGGCCACAAGCAGCCTGTTTTGAGGCTGCCTCTTGCTGACTGGCTGTATTTGGGTAAGGGAGGGAGCGAGGGGGTTTGCAGTTCAGGATGCCGCCTGCTTCTGTCATTATGAGGCTTGAGGAAGGCTTTGTATCTCAGGAACGCTGCCACACTGGTGCTTCAGGGCAGGAGGTGG
Organism: Geotrypetes seraphini; assembly: GCF_902459505.1. Classification (NCBI taxonomy): domain Eukaryota; kingdom Metazoa; phylum Chordata; class Amphibia; order Gymnophiona; family Dermophiidae; genus Geotrypetes; species Geotrypetes seraphini. The sequence goes on along the minus strand of NC_047089.1, from coordinate 221,184,996 downwards.
GCCAGGCTAGATGGACCAGGCTAGATGGGCCATTTGTCCTTTTATCTGTCGTCATGTTTTTATGTTTCTAACACATTCTCAGTTAACCAGAAAAACAGTTATTCGGTATTCACCAATCCCTGTGGGTGGCGGATAGCTGAGATTCTACTACTACTACTATTAATTATTTCTATAGCACTACCAGACGCACGCAGCACTGCACAGAGTCACAAAGAAGAAGAAAACAGTCCCTGCTCGAAAGAGCTTACAATCTAAACAGCCAAAACAGACAAACAGGATTTCATGGATACAGTTAAGGGAAACGGTTAATCTGCTGGCTGGGTTGGAGGGCAGAGGGACGTACAGGACCCTCAAGCCATTGTGACATCACTGATGAGGTTGGCTCTTATTGGTGGAATGAGGCATTATGACATCACAATCTCAGCTCTGCTTCCCAAAGACTGAAACTCTTCACTCTCTTAATACTACTATGAATCATTTCTATAGTGCTACCAGACGTATGCAGCGCTGTACAGAGTCACAAGGAAGAAGAAAACAGTCTCTGTACGGAAAAGCTTACAATCTAAACAGGCAAGACAGACAAACAGGATGTCATGGATACAGTCAAGGGGAACGGTCAATCAGTGGACTGGGTTGGAGGGCAGAGGAGTAGGGTTAAGGATTGAAGGCCATATCAAAAAGGTGGGTTTTCAGTCTGCTTTTAAACAAGGGAAGGGTATTGACGGACAAACTCGGGTAATTTATTCCAGGCATAGGGAGAAGCTAGATGACCAACATATATACATGCACCCTGATGTGTACTCAGGGGAGAGAAAAGTAAAAATTAACAGGGAAAGGTTAGAAAAGGGAAATTAATCTAAATGAAAGAATAAAGGAGTGGAAGAGTGGAGGAGTAGCCTAGCGTTTAGAGCCGTGGACTGACTGATTCAATCCTGCTGCTGCTCCTTTTGATCTTGGGCAAGTCGCTTAACTCTCCATTGCCTCAGGAACAAAGTTGGATTGTAAGGCCTCTAGGGGCAGGAAAACGTCTGATGTACCTATACGCAACTCTCACTTTGAGCTACTACTGAGTGAAAAAAAGGTGTGAGTAGTGGAATAGTAAGGGGGGGAGGCACCGTCCTGGTGAGGGTGCAGGCACTCTTCCTCCTCTTTGCCCTTCCACTGCCACGTGTGCACACCGTTTCCCTTCCCCCCAGGGCCCATACTTCTTTAACGTTCCTGGCATGAGCAGCAACCCCCAACCTGCTGTCGTGCCAGCGTCAGCTCTTCCTCTAATTTCACTTTCTGGACCCGCACCTAGGAAGTGACATCAGAGGGAGAGCAGATGCTGGAGAGACAGCAGGTTGGGGATCGCTGCTTGTGCCAGTAACGTTATAGAGATTTGGGGAAAGGGAAGAAGTGCACACGCAACAGGAGGGGGTAGTAAGGAGCGTGGGGAAGGGGCAGAGAAGAGGGCGGGGGAAGAGCACCACTGCCCTGGGCGCCTCTCACCCTCGCTATGCCACTGGGTGTGAACCAAAATCAAAATACACTTCCTCTAATAACTAATACAACCTCAGCTAACACATTTCTACCTACACCGCAATGTAGAACAGTGTATCGCAAACTGTGTGCCGTGGCACATTCAGATTCCAGGTGTGCCGCGAGATGCCAGCAAGGAGGAGAGGTGCTGGCTAACTGCTTACAGGACGTGCCTCTCACAGCGAGAGGCACGTCCTGTAGGCTGTCAGCTGGCCCTGGCATCTCTCCTCCTTGCCAGAGTCTCTTTTCCTCTTCCCGTACCTCTTCTCTGTCAGTAACCCCTACCGGAATAGAAATAGGCTCAGGGCTGCAGCTGGAGGACCTCCACGCATATGTGTGATGTCATCGAATCGACGTCCACACACTTCCAGATGCCCTCCAGCCATGGCACCAAGTTTAATGTGCTGTGGCATCAAAATGTTTGAGAGACACTGCTGTATAATATAATCACACCTGTACTCAACTAGTATGACCCTCCTCCCCCCCACCTCTGGATTCTTTAAAGGACACCCAAAATTGGGTGCAATCCCAAGATGAATGTGCAACATAATTTAACAAGCCAATTACAGTCAATAAATGGATACTAATAATCAATTATTGACTCTTCTGACCCTGGGCAAGTTACTTAATCCTCCCCTGCCCCAGGTGCATTAGACAGATTGTGAGCCCACCGGGACAGATAAGGAAAATGCTTGAAGTACCTGTATGTAAAATGCTTTGAATACAGTTGCAAAACTACAAATAGGTGGTATAGAAGTCCCAATCCCTTTCCTTGATGTCATAATGCCTCATTCCACCAATAAAAGCCAACCTCATCAATGATGTCACAATGGCTTCACTATTCTGTAGTTGGCTCACTTCTGATATTGTATTGGAGGAGAGTGTGGCACGGTGGTTAGAGCTACAGCCTCAGTATCCTGAGGCTGTGGGTTTAAACCCCATGCTACTTAATCCTCCACTGCCCCAGGTACATTAGACAGATTGTGAGCCCACAGGGACAGATAGATAAAATGCTTGAAGTACCTGTATGTAAACTGCTTTGATTGTGGTTGTAAAAACTACAAAGTCCCAATCCCTTTCCATTAAATGGTATCAATTTGGATCTGCACATATGCTATTCTATAGCCCTGGGCACCTAAATTCCATAGCACGTAACCCCAAAGGGGGTATGACCACGGGAGAAGAGTGGACGGATCAGGGGTGTTCTGAAAATTTGCATGCAGTGTTACAGAATAGCGCCATTTTTCTGCCCAAATGCCACGAGCTGGGCAGTGGCATTTACGCCAAGTTTTAGCTGGCATACAAATGCTAGCGCCCAAATTTGGGGACAGGAATTGGAGCTATGTGCTATTTTATAAAAGGGCATGCTGCTCGGAGTGGTTTTTATAGAATTGCACTTGACGCCAAATTTTTTGGGCAGAAATTTCTGATTGCTATTTACTGAATCTGTCCCTTATTGTCACTCATATACTCTTGAATTTATTTAATTTTCTATACCATTCTCCCAAGGGAGCTCAGAACAGTTTACATGAATTTATTCAGGTACTCAAAACATTTTTCCGTCTGTCTCAGTGGGCTCACAATCTATCTAATGTACCTGGAGCAATGGGGGGGATTAAGTGACTTGTCCAGGGTCACAACCTCAGGGTGAACCACTGCGCCACACTCTCCCCCAGAACTCAGTTGATAATCTTCACACAACCATTCTTCACCTGTACTCGGCTAATAACCTCATAACACACACCCCTTCCCTGTACACATGTAATATAACGATTCCCCCCCCCCCACACCCAAGAAAACACATACACCCTGTACTCAGCTAAAATCAACTCCCACATACATTGGTACTCAAATAGCAGCTCCCCCCCCCCATCCAGAACATACACACCTGTACTCAGTTAAACACGCACACACACAGACACAGTAACACACCGTGTTCAGCTAATATATCTTCTCAAAGAGCTTTTCTCAGTTAAATACTACTCCAGCAGACACACAGCTGATAAACGTCTCTTCCCAAAGGCTGCAGGGCCCCTCTTGCTGCCCTCTCATACCTCTTTTGACGGTTGGAGGCCATTGGTGAGAGCCGGGAAAAGTTCTGTAGGCTCCGGGGAGAGGCAACTCCTGGGTGTGTCGGAGAGGGAGGCAGAACAAAAACAGGAGATCCCTCCCTCCGTGAATAACTCCCTCCCTCCTGCAACCAAACAGAAAAGAAATTGGTCAGCAGACAGAGCACATAAGTGAAAAGTTACAAGGGTGGGAGTGCACTTAAGGGATTTATTGGGGGAGTTCAGAGTGCTTTGCAAGCAGGCTACACATGAGTTTTAACCTTGGCGTGGACCCAGGAGTCCAAAGACACATACAGTAGCTATCTGTCTCAGTGGAGGCTGGGACACCTTGTCTGTAGGGCAGGTCCTATCGCAAGTTCTCAGAGATCTGAAAGCAGAAACGCATGACAGGGCAAAGCAGAACTGGATTGCAAGCACCCGTGAGCTGCTAATGTGCACAGGGGCAGCGTCACACATGGGAGGTGGCTGAATATGTTTAAGGACATCCTGTTACCAGCTCCATCTGAGCTGCAGAACAAACAGAAGCACTGGTCAGAAATTTGTTAGGTTTTTTTAAATTATTTACGTCCTATTGATCAGACCAGCTTGTGACCATTGGTACCAAAAAAATAATTTAGCATCATGGAGAAAATGGTACAACTAAAAATGTACTACACAGCTAAAAAATAATTCACCATAAAAGCTGCCCACCACCCGAGCTATTCATAGGTGTCAGCATTTCAAAATGACTGATGGTGCCAGTCACAGAACAAGATCTCCCTCCCTGGGCACGGTGAAACAGTTTGCTTAATATTAGGGGTGCTCAGCACCTATGTTCCCTCTTAGCGGAGCACGTAAGCAATAGCTCAGATATGGTTGTTACATAGTCGCTGACAAAAATACTGGCCTTCAAACAAAATTAAATTACAATAAATTAAGCGTATTTTTTTGTGCTATATACAGAAATGCATTACTAATGATGGGATCAAAAACTGTTGGTTTTTAACATTTGATGCTCACACAATATTTGCATGCACCCACGACTCCTTAGAGCAGGGGTGGCCAACCTTTTGGCTTCCCTGGGCCGCATTGGCCGAAAAAAATGTTTCTGGGGCCGCACAAACACGCAAACGCTGCAGCAAGACAAGAGGAGGGAGCCGGCAAGACAGTAAACACCCGGGGGCAGCAGAGGAAAACACTGCATCGTCCTTGACTGGGGCCGCATAAAATACTTCACGGGGCCGCAGGTTGGACATCCCTGCCTTAGAGCATGGGTGTCAAAGTCCCTCCTTGAGGGCCGCAATCCAGTCGGGTTTTCAGGATTTCCCCAATGAATATGCATGAGATCTATTAGCATACAATGAAAGCAGTGCTTGCAAATAGATCTCATGCATATTCATTAGGGAAATCCTGAAAACCCAACTGGATTGTGGCCCTCAAGGAGGGACTTTGACACCCCTGCCTTAGAGGAAGCATTGCACAGTACTCACTGGGACCCTCAAGAGCTGGCTCCTATGGACTTGCTTATTTTTGAATACTGCTACCCAACCCAGCGACAGTAAAATCACTCATCCTTTATAATAGTCTTTAAAATGGCACTCTCAAGCTGTTCCCTAAAACTTGGATAATCCTCAGAACTTTTTAGTTCACCTGGAAGTTTATCCCAGAGTCCTGGGACAACCCTAGAAAAACACTGTACCCGCGTCTTAACCAACCAAAAATTCTTAACTAGAAGCAATTCCAAACTCATCACGTTACAGAGTTTATCTTCCACAGAGACAATGAGGGCCATAATCAAAAGAAACACCCAAGTCCAATTGAAAGGTCACTTGGACACACAAAGTCAGAGGCGTGAAGAAAATACAAGTTTTATTCACAGCATGCATGCTGGACCCCTGAGCTCCAAGCTGGCTCAGAAGTGCCGAAACCAGGAAGTTACAGAGATATTTATTCATTTTTCTGGCTATACAACTGAATTCTAGAAAAAGCTTTTCACGTGTTACTTTTCTTAACACTCATTGGTTCTAAGCTCACACTAGCAGGTCACTAGCAGGACACTTATCTAACTCTTGCAGTTAAATGTACAGAAGGGCAGGGTACATCATGGCTCAAACTCTTATCTATTCAGCTTACGATGTGGTAAGGTAGGGACATACATTTTAGGCAGATGCAGTCAATAGATTATACACTGTTTTCAGCTATGTAGGCCAGAGCAATATTTTAAACAACAGTTAACTATTTCATGACCCTACATTCCCCCCTTTCAGGCTGGCGTACCTAAGGAGCCAAGCCTGACAAAATAAAGTTAGGGGTCAGGAAAGTCGGGGTTCCCAGTGGGTAAGGGACGATACTGGGAGAGGGCCAATGCAGCAGTGGAACGTTTGACAACAGAGTCCATAGTTCAGTGGAGCAGCTTTATGGCTATGGGGACCACACAGGGCAGGCAGCAAAGGAGCAGAGAAGACAGGGCAGCAACCAGCAAGATGATCTTCAATGCTGAACCAGAGGGCAACCAGGAGCTGAAGGTACCAGAGATCCAGTCTGCAGTAAGGTCACGCTAGGTCTGGTCAGGAACATGAGCCAGTTTGGTGATACGATCCACATCGTTCTCAATCACTTTACTCAAGTTCAAGGCAGCAGTTGGAGAGGTTGAATTTATCACAGGCACAGCAGCTAGTAAATAGTCCAAAGCTAGACGATTCTGATAAATAGCAGTGCACATTTTAGCATTCGCTCTGCCAATAGTACTCAAAGCTCGGGAGGTCTCATTGGTTATCAGTTGAAGTACAGCTTATAGACAAATAATGCAGTTCAGCATATAGATTGGGGTCCGATAGCCTCAGGTGTCATCCTCGGTCCATGTGGCAGGTCCATAAGCAGCAATAATCCGTTCTGCAGGCCAGTCATCACCCCATTCACCTATTTTAAGGGAATTGGTGGAAGTAGACCGCTTTTGGCGACCTCTGGTGTTGAATACAGGGGCTCCCAGGTGTTCACCATCGGCCAGCGGTAACAGGAAGAAGCTGGGACGGATCATGCAAAGCACACATGTACCAGTCTAGTTAGCAGGCAATCAAGAGTAGGCAAACAGATCACAGAGCCAGTATCAACTATCAGTAGCTGACCATCATTCATAGGAAGTTCCATTAAGCAGTGTCTGAAGGGCGCTGAAGACAGTGGGAAGCAACAATGGAGGTTCACAAGGCCCATCGTGAAGGTCGTGGACCTGACGTAAAAGTGAGGGTCTGTGAAGTCAGGTTTAACATGTCCAGCTGCATTGCCTCCCATAGCCACTGTTCTCCCATACCAGTCCCTCCTCATACAAAATAATTGCTAACATTAAGAGTCTGACCTATAGTTTCAGCAAACTATATAAACAGATTTCTAGTGATTACAGGATATCAGCATCTATTTTCATAAAACTGGGGAAACACCACAGAGTGATAGACAGGAGCACATGAGTGGGATACAATTCGGACATATACATCAGTACCTGAGTCTCACCTTTTACCATCAATATACAATGCCATGCGATCTCTGGCCTTCTGGACTTGGACATTGGCATTCCAGTTATATGGGTCAGTGATAGTGAAAACCATGGGATTACAGTAGCCTGTAGTACACAAGGGGCCGGAGCTAGGACCTATAGTAAGGGAGGCAGACGGGGTATTCTTTCTCATAAAGGACAGGCTCCACCATTAGTGAAGGTTTCCTCATAGGGGCAGTTCTTAAAGGCATCAGGTTATACAGACCTATATACTTAGCACATTTGGTATAATAACGCTGTCAATCTAGGGAGCCACACAAAACTGAATTAGGGGTAGTACCATGACCTTGAGAAACATCAAATAGCACACATGTATCACAATACAAAGACACCGGGCGAGTGGGGTCTACAATAAGAGTCTAGTTGATAAGTGGACCCTCAACATCATCAATGCAGATTTCCGCCCACTTTTAAACTTCATCACCAGTAGGTTGGAAACAGAAAATACCCTCAAATGTTTGACACTGTACTTAACTCCTTCATGCAAACAAACATCAGGCAAAGGGCTAGGGGCACTTGTTAAGTACAAAATACAAAAGAAAGAAACATAAGTGAGGGCAACACAAATATCATATATATATACTAAAATAGGAAACTCATTTTTCTTTCAGGCACAACTTAGAAAACTTCAAACAGTTATACTCAAGACACTTGCTAAAGGCAGTGTGAACCACAGGCAGTCAATTAAACTCAAACACTTATAAAGAATTATATTCAGAACACCTGCTAAGTACAGTGGTAAATATTCAGAACTTTTGAGGTCTTAGAAAGCTTCAGCTGAAGATCCGTGTTGTAGTGGAACCAAGTTTCATGTCCGGACACCTTTGACAACTGTAAGAGAAGAAATTAGGACAGTAAAAGGACCTATCCACCTAGGTTTCAGGGGGTCTGACTTCCAAGTTTTAGCCATACTGTATTTCCAGGGAATTACCCATGGACTTGTGTAGCTATCGGTAGTGGGGCCCTTTCCAGGACCCATTTATGGAGCTCTTGAAGGGCTTTAGCTAAAGACTGGACCTGACTCTGGAGGATATCTGATCCCAGAGTAGCAAAGGAACCAGGATCTGGGTTCACAATGGGTGGTGGCCGGCTGGACATGAGCTCAAATGGGGCTTAGATGGGATGCATCTAATCTGAAAAAGAACAGAAGGCAGCAGGACAGGCCAGGACAGATTAGTTTCTTCAATTCATTTTGTGAGAAGAGTCTTAAGAGTTCTGTTTATTCTTTCGACCTGACCAGAGCTCTCAGGATGGTAAGCAGCATATAATTTCTATTCAATTTGGAGGGCCTGAGCAATTTGTTGGACAACATCGGCAATGAAAGCAGGGCCATTGTCACTGCCTATAAAAACAGGGAGACCAAAGCACGGAATTATTCAGGAGGTGTTTGGTTACTTCCCTGGTGCGTTCAGTGCAAGTAAGGAAGGCTTTGACCCATCTAGTCAGGGTGTCTGTGAAGACTAGGAAGTGACTGAGGGAACGGGAAATGGGCATGTGGGTAAAATCTACAGACAGAACCTGCATCGGATATGTTCCAATAGGTTGGTATCCAAGAGGTGGCAGTCATCTGATTGGGAATTTTATTCTAGAACCGACAACACACTGTCGGACAATATTCCGGACTAGCTGATCAAGGTGATTGATAAAGAAATGTCTCTTGAGAGTCAATTTTCATAGCGGGTTCTCCAGAGTGTGCCAGATCATGGCATCTTTTGACAATCGTGAGGGCCAGGTGTTGAGGAATGAATATGAGGGTACCCGCTGTGCTTGCGTTTGAAGTATCAGTGTGTGGGTCTGGATTGGCACTTGAATTGGCGCATTTTGTATCCACCCCCCTTTCAGGACAGACTGGCCCAAAATAATGCATGCCCAAGTCTGTTCCTGAGAAGCGTACTGGGGTGTAAGGGAATCCAGAAAAGGAATGATTGTATACAGAGGGGCCGAAAGAGGGGGCAGAGACTGGCAGCTCGGGCTGTGCGGTTGGCAAGGGCATTGCCACGAGAGACAAGGTCCATCACGCGTCTATAAGCATGGCAGTGCATAACAGAAACACGTGAGGGTAGTTGTACGGCCTCAAGAAGGTCAAGAATGAGGGGAGCATGATGGATCAGGCGGCCGGAGGCTATAATGAAACCTCGATGTTTCCAGATGGCCCTATGGGAATGCAAGTTAAGGAAAGCATATTTGGAGTCAGTATATATATATTGCAAGACTGAGAGGCAGAGTGGCGCAGGGCAGAAGTGAGGGCATAAAGCTCAGCTTCTTGGGCAGAAGGGCCAGAAGGCAGGGGCCTGAGTCAGAAGTTTTTGGAGGCAGCGAAAAGACCGCTCCTGAAGCTGGGTCCAGACAAAAGGGGCTGAGTCAGCGCCTTTGGTGGAATCATACAGAGGACGAGCAATAGTAGAGAAATCAGGGATCCAGATGGGACAGTATCCTGCAATACTGAGAAAGGTGCTCAGAGCCTTGCAGTTATCAGGGACAGGGAGACTACAGACAGCCTAGACCTCGGTGTAGGAAGGGACCTGGTACCCTTGGAGATTTGAAAGCCAAGGTAGGTGACACGAGGAAGGCATACTTGAAATCAATGTAAATATGGCCACAGGAAAATTTAAAAGGCAGACCCACTATCTGAAAGACTCAGATAAATAATAATAATAACAGTTTATATACCGCAATACCGTGAAGAGCTATGTGGTTTACAAAAGATTAGAGAAGGTACAAAGTAATTGAACTTAAGATGTGTACTAACACATAAGAATTGTTCTCAATCCCTATTCTATATCAGGTTCCTACCCCAAAGAGCTGACTTATAAAATTAAGCTAAAATGCAGTTCTGGATCCACCCACTAAGCAGGGTAGTCTGACACAAGCGCTCTCTAAAGCAGCAGTCCCTTCACTATCAGCTGACTGGCAAAAATATTTACTTCAATACAAAAGCATTCCTAAAAATTACATTGTTATACCTAAACTTACAATTTTTATATACAGAAATACAAAACAAAGATTGGAATATACAGTAAAACTTTGGATTGCAAATAACTTGGTTTGCAAGTGTTCTATAAGACAAGCAATGATTAAATTTTAACTTGCTATACCAGCAACGTCTTGCAATACACGTACATACAGTATAGAAGCATCACATTTTCACAACTGAGCCAATGGGTCCTCTCTATATGACGCTGCAGGAATGCAGTGACTGTTCCAAACGAGCAAGGGCTTGCAATACAAGTATGTATATTTTTGTACACTAGTGCCCTGGAATACAAGCATACTTCTGGAACAAATTATGCTCCCAAACCAAAGTTTTACTGTACTCACAAGTTTAAACACTGTTCATTTTTATTTTTTTTACAATCAACATGGGTCTCAGTAGAGACTTACTCCCCCTTCCTACAGAATTTCACAAAGGAGAGAGAGTTGCTTAAAGATCAAAGAGATCAAATTACAGATGTAGTTCTTTTCAGAACTTTTAAATTTAGACAAATAACTACTAAATTTGGACAAAGAACTTCTTTTTAGCATGGAATATAAGTTCCAGAAATCATATTTTTCGTTTATATGCATTTCTGAATATGCATATACATTTTATAACATAGCCAAAAACTTCAAATGCAAAACCACTTATCTGTTTCAGGAGAAACCACATTGGAAGTGCTACACACTTCATGGCCCTTATCAGCACAAAAGGAAAAGTACTCTCTTCTCATGCTGTGAACAACTGACAGTTTAAACTTCACTAATACATTTGGACAGACAGAACTCATAAAAAAACCCGGGATACTGCAGGACTTGGGAATCAGATGAAGGGAAGAATTTGGCAAGGTCTGAAGCAAGGACGGTGAAGGATTTTCCAATTGGAATGCAAAATAGGCTGACTGGAAGAGGAACCGACAGCAAACGAATGCATAAAAACCTGACGAGTTATGTCCTCTTCCAGGGAGCCAGAGGGGGCCAGCCCACACCAAATATCGGCCATTCTAACTGGCACAGAAAAATAAGGGTTGATTTGTTAAGTATAATCAAAGACAAATTCCTTTTTTAAAATTAGCTAACATATCAAGGGATCCCCACAGGTAGACAGACATCCCCCCATTGTGCAATGGAGGACAAAAACACTTCCCTGAATTCCTGGCCCCGCCCATCTCTGGACTAGGGAAACGCAGTACTAACAGGTCCACACTCGCTTCGTCCTCAAGGACGTCTCAGACATTCTCAAACACACAAAACACAACAGATTTCAGTTCAGTTACTCAACCAGAAAATAACAGTTCCTAGAATCCCTTTCCCACAACTTTTCAGCGACAGATCACGTGGCTTACTAGGCAGGAGACGAGAGACAGGATAGGGATGATCAATCCCCACTTACCAGATAGTGGCCACACCAGGTACAGATACAGATACAGATACAGATTCTTGTACTTTAAACTGAGACTAGATAAGTCAGTTGAAGCGGTCCAACGTCCTGAGGTCTGCCAACCCCCCAAAAGGAAGGCAGCCGGCTAAGCAGACATATCAGCCGTAGGACCAGAAACAAGTGACCAATCGAGTAACCAGTGGTCAAGAGACCTTCAAGTCCCTGTTCGGGCGCCAAATGAAAGGTCACTTGGACACACAAAGTCAGAGGCGTGAAGAAAATACAAGTTTTATTCACAGCATGCATGCTGGACCCCTGAGCTCCAAGCTGGCTCAGAAGTGCCGAAACCAGGAAGTTACAGAGATATTTATTCATTTTTCTGGCTATACAACTGAATTCTAGAAAAAGCTTTTCACGTGTTACTTTTCTTAACACTCATTGGTTCTAAGCTCACACTAGCAGGTCACTAGCAGGACACTTATCTAACTCTTGCAGTTAAATGTACAGAAGGGCAGGGTACATCATGGCTCAAACTCTTATCTATTCAGCTTACGATGTGGTAAGGTAGGGACATACATTTTAGGCAGATGCAGTCAATAGATTATACACTGTTTTCAGCTATGTAGGCCAGAGCAATATTTTAAACAACAGTTAACTATTTCATGACCCTACACAATGTGGACGTAGGGCACTAGTCGCCCACAGTTGGCACCGGTAAAATGTCCATTCTCGAAAAGTACGTCTAAACTATTCTGCTTTTTGAAAATCATCTATCTGTACGTCCAGGCGTTTGATTGTCCGGACCGCCACAACATCTATCTTTATACCACATTTTCGACCAAAAATTCGTCCAAGTCCCAAATGCCCAGAACAAGACCTTTTGGATGTGGGAGGGGTCAGCATTGTGATGGACTGGTCACCCAGACATGGCAACAGAGCAGTGGGGCACCTTACAGGGCACTGCTGTGAACTTCACAAAAAGGGTGCCCCATACACATATCACTAGAACTCCCTTATAGGTTATGGTGAGCCCCCCAAAACCCACTATACCCACCTGTCTACAACCCCAATAGCCCTTATGGCTGTAGGTGCCACCTATATGGAAGTACAGTAGGGTTTGGTGGAATCACATTTTCCACATGAATGTAGTGATTAGAGTGGCTTATGGGCCTGGGTCCTCCTCTCTAGGGTTCACTAGTTGACCCCCCAGACTACTTAAGACACCTGTGTGCAGATCTACTAGGTTTTCCTACGCCAGGTGTTGATGTTCCAGAGGCAGGTATGTATGTTTTTATTCTGAACTTTGTGGGGGTGCAACGGGGTCAGTGAACATGGAGGGAGTGTGTGTGGGTCTTTACTTGTCTCTGCAGTGGTTATCTGGTCACTTTCGATACCTTTACATCGTCTAACTCACAACGTATAAATTTTGCCTACGCAGTCTTGCCAAACCTTTGAATATCCCTGCAGGACAACTAAATCTAGGTCGGCCCACATCCTGCCCTAATCACTCCTCCAAAAACGCCCCTTTCAGCTCTGGGCGCACAGTGGGATTCAGCGGCCTAATTTGTCCTTGGATACATCAATTATCAGCACTTAGATGCCCTGACTTGGGTGGGTTTTTTAGATGTATTTAAGTTTCGATTAAGAGCCCATGAGTGTTCAAGCCCAATTCTCTGAATAACCTTCAAGACCAAACATAACACTTGGGGCCCCAGATTCTAATCTCCGTCAGTACTTACATAAGTACTAAGCAAAAGGGTGATCTTGTCTCAGATTTTTCTGTATGTAAGCAATATGTACTACTTACTACACTTTCTTTGTCCTTTAAACAAACATGTTAGGTGTTAAGTCCTTGGACTTGGTTATTAAGTCCACAAGAATTACACTTACAAGCAAACTCCATGTTGATGGACATCCTTCCTATCCTATGCCATATTCCTGTCCTTGTGTTTTTGTGTTGTCCCTGTGAAATTTGAGATCATTCTGTTTCTCTGATGTTTAATTAGGTTTATCAAAATTTATTACATAATGCCTATTGTTTGCAGGATTTTTATGTAGGATTATGTCATTTTATTTGACAATTTTATTGTTTATAGGTATTAGCCATGCACTGGACATATATTGTAAACTGCTATGATTGGCCACAAGCCAAAAGGGTGGTATATTCAATAATGTAAAAAAAAAAAAAAAAAAATGAACATATCAAGTTTCAAGTTTATTAAAATTTGATATCCCGCCTTATCCATATTCAAAGCGGTTTTACAAAATTAAAATAGCAAGTTTACAGTTAAAAAAAAACAAAAATGAGGATGGAACCAACTCAAGACATAAAAACGTATGACATAGAGCAGTGGTTCCCAACCCTGTCCTGGAGGAACACCAGGCCAATCGGGTTTTCAGGCTAGCCCTAATGAATATGCATGAAGCAAATTTGCATGCCTATCACTTCCATCATATGCAAATCTCTCTCATGCATATTCATTAGGGCTAGCCTGAAAACCCGATTGGCCTGGTGTTCCTCCAGGACAGGGTTGGGAATCACTGACATAGACGATAAGACGGAAACTAATTGAAACAAGAGGAAAAAGGGGAAGAACTACAATATTTGAATAGTAAAGCACAATTAAGGAACAAACAAAAAGGAGGGGGACCAGGAGAAACGGCCTGAAAGGCCGGACTAATGTCTTAAAACATCCTTAAAAAGGAAGGTCAAGCTTCAAAAGCATCTTTAAAAAGAAATATTTTAAAACTGGATTTAAAAGTTATCTAGGGATGTAGCCTCTCTTAAGTGACTAGTGAAGGAGCAGATTTTGGTTAGAGGAACAGAGAGAACGCTGAGAAGAGCGAGGAATCAAGAGTTTATTGATGAAATCTGGCTGACCTGCGATAATATTTAGGCAAGCCAAGTATAGAAATACAATGGTTGAGGTGACTCAACACAGTCATCTGGACTGCAGTATGGAAATCTTGTGGGCAAAGATTAAATTTCAGTTGTCAAACTTCAATTTCACTCAAGTCCTCAATGTCATTTGCTCTGTTTAAGACATCGAATGTAAGGGATGATGAAAGGAGGACATCTAGGGCTACATTCTCAAAACTTTGCCATAAAAACCAATGGGCCACTGTCGCAGCCGTTATTGTAGCGATTTCAAAAAGGCGAGTTATTCTCTATGCAAATGGAGCTGGCGGAGAGGAGCGAAGGTTCGCTAAATATGCATGTGCCAATCGCTGGTGATAGCGATCAGCACATGCGCAGAATAAATGCATCAAACCCCCCCCCCCAAAATCGAAGATCGGCAGGAGGGATTTTCACTCCCTCCCATCGCTGATGTCAAGCAAACACCCCCTCCCCCCCATCACGGCAGCGGAAGAGATGCCCACTCCCTCCTGCTGCCAAGCAATGCCCCCTCCCACGACACCCCTCTAGCATTGAGAGAGATGCTCACTCCCTCCTACTGCCAAGCAACGCCCCCCCATGATACCCCCCTAGCAATGGGAGATGCGCCCACTTCCTCCCGCTGCAATACAACCCCCTCTCAACCCCCTGACCCCTCACCCTTACCACGTTAACAATGGATGGCTATTGGATTTTTTTTCTATATACAAATACGATTTCCTACCTTTGAGATGCCTAAACGGAGAGGAAGGAGCACCGCTGGGGCCTCGCGGCGCCCCGAGACCTCCGTGTTAGGCAACATTGAAGAAATCATCCGGCGCATGCAGACTACGTCGGCAGGAACAGGGCTACCCCCGCTGGAGACGCTGCAGGAAAACGGCGCGCAGCAGACCTCCTTGGGGCTTGAAATGACCTTTAGCCCTGACAATCGAGCACCTCCCCCGCATCCACGAACGGCTAGCTCCCCGAGGGAGGGGGAACTTCCGGGAATCGGAGTGTTTCCTCCTCTGGAGGCTGTGGAGATCAGTCCGGGGGACAGAGATTCGGTTTCCCAGATTTCTTCAGGAAACCTGAACAAGGAATTCGAGGTCATTTCAACAGCGGGAGATGGATTAAACCAGTCCGGACAGACATTGGAAGACTTGCCAGTGGGTGAGCATAAGACTTTACATTTTCAATTGCCTCAGATAATTAAACCCCAGGAGGTAACTCTGGATGCTCTGTGGGACCTGGTAGTTACTATTCCTAAAACTATAGCGTCCCAATTAAACCAAGTGGAAGAACGGTTTAAATTGTATGATAAGGATATTCTAGAAACACGAAAAATTACCAATGAAAATAAATTGCAGATAGAAAATCAACAACAGAATATTAACTCTCAAAGAGTAATACAGGAAGCTTTAATCAAAGATAATACAAACTTAAGAAGGAAACTTGAGTCACTTGAAAATTCTACAAGAAGTAACAATCTTAGATTAATTAATTTTCCTAAGATTATAACAGTAACTCCTAGAGAAATGATTACTCGCTATCTGACGGAAATATTGGGAATTTCTGAATCTTCTATACCACCTCTTACTCAGGTGTATTACCTTCCTGTTAAAGACATTAAAGAAGTAAATCAAGAGCCTTTGGATGTTACAGCCTTATTGGAATCCTCTGACAGGGAAGCAGCCATACCGGCAACTTTGCTTCTTTCAGTAGCTCTTACAATGGATAAAACATGGTTACTGAAATTATTCTTTAAAAATAAACATAAAGAATTTTTGGGACTGAAAGTTCAAATGTTTCCTGATTTGGCCAGAGATACACAGAAGCGGAGAAAAGAATTTCTTCTAATGAGACCAGCAGTTATAGCCCTGGGTGCAACTTTTTTCCTTCGGTATCCTTGTAAATGCATAGTCTATTATAAGTTGCATAAATTTGTTTTCTTTGAACCGTCTCAACTGACAACATTCCTATCACTGTCAAGACTAGAGAAAGCTCAAGATGGATAAAATAGACGACTGTTAGCACAGTTTTACCTATAACTGTTTTCTCTTCCTTAATTGATTACCTTAATTCCGTTTATTTTTAATCTTGGATCCAAAATAGAGGACTTGAGTGAGATTAAAGATATAATTATTTCTTGTGTTATATTATGTTAAAAATTTTATTTGCCTCTTGAAATTTTGCTTTTCTGTACAAGTTTATACTTGATTGTTATATTGAAAATTTATAAATAAATAATAAAAAAAAAAAAAAATAAAAAAAAAAAAAAAACAATGGATGGCTAGAGGGATGCCTATTCCCTGCAGCCAGCAGGCCCATCTCTTCAAAATGGCGGCCTGGGATGCACCAGGGAGGGGCTTAAGGCTCTGATTGGCCCAGGTTGTTTAAGGCCCCTTCTAGAGTCTTACAGATCTCACAGGAATATGATGGTGCTAACAGATGATCCTAGATAACCCTTAAGGAGGGGCTTAAGTTTCCACCTATAAGATCTCTTTCTTATTTTTTTATTTTAAAAATTTCTTCACCACTTACAGTAGAAAACATACATATTCATGACATACTCGAACATCTTACAACATATACATCTTATCCTATATTTCCATATGACATATGTATCCTATCCTGTTCTTCCGTAGATAATAGCTAAAACTAGCAAAGTAAGAATATAAGAACATAAGAAACGCCTTCACCGGATCAGACCTGATTATTCATCATTCTATTGCTTCTTCTTGCAATCTTGGACAAGTCATTTAACTCTTGGTTGCCTCAGGTATAAACTTAAACGTGTAAGCCCTCCAGAGACAGGGAAACAGCTACGGTACCTGAATGTTAACTTAACTTGAGCTAATACTGAAAAAGGTGTGTGCTCAATCCAAATAAATAAATGGATAATTCTGAATGTATAAATTATAAACTTGCCCAAAGTTCTCCAGCCAAAAAAGGGGATGGAATTTGGGCTGTTCTGAGAGCGAAACCACTTCGTTGTATAACGTTTCATCTAAGCAGCAATATTCAGCCAATAAGGGACAGATTATTTTTGTTGCCTAAAAAAAAAATCTGGCGACAAAACACCACACACACTTACACTATTCTATAAACCACAACTGAGTTAGGCATGTTTTAAGAGAATATGTGTAGTGCCTGTTGGTATGACTAAAATTTTGGCATAGACATTTAGGCCAACTAAAACCTAGCATAAATGTCTGCCCCTAAAATTGTGCATAGATCGGGCATATTCGATAACAGTCTGTCTTAACTTTTAGGCATGTCCCTCCCCTAGCAATGTCTCCATTTGAGATCCGTGTAGTAGAATTTACATGCACCGCTTTATAGAATACGCTTAGAGCTTAGAAAGTGGTGCATGTAAATTCTAATTAGTGCAAATGATTGCTTGTTAACTGGCAATTATTGGTACAGATTGGCTTGTTAGCTAAGTTGCTCACACAAATTGGCAATGTGCATAGATTTGCATGTACAACTTTAGTTTCAATATATATAGAATACCCAACCTACTTGTTTCAAAAGATTACCACCAAAAAATATCCGACCGCCCAGCAGAGGACACACATACATTACTCCTCCAACAACCCACTCTGGAAAGGTTCATAGAGAAATAAGCAAGTTACAACAATGCCACCTCCACTGAGCCAGAGATAAAATCCAGCCTGAACTGAGGTCATCACCCGACTCCTAGATTCTATGGCCTACCCAAGATCCACAAACCAGGAGTTCAACTGTAACTTACTGTAAGTGCAATCAGCTCTCCAACCCACCCCTCTAGTACACTATCTGGCCTGAAAATTAAGAACTTTAACCGATGACAAGGCTTTGAATGTGGGAGATTCTGCCCATCTCCGATTCCATTTATTCAGACGTGACAAGATCCAGACAACAACAATCATAGTTGTTTCAAATTATATGTGGACATTCATCAGTACTACCTAAATTATTGCAAAGATGGGGGAGGGGAGGGCTGAAACGGCAGCCCCTACTAAACCTAGATGTAGCTCTCTTACTTTTCTTCAATATACTTTCCCCCAAATTTGCTGCTGGCACTGGCTCTAGAAAAACTGTTTTGCTTTGGGACTACACAGCGAGCCATGCGATGTCCAAACCACCTACGTTATTCTCAGAAGACTGCAGACTGTGAAGGAATTTGGACATTGCTTGGCTCAAATTCACCCTGAGCCACATGATGCTGAAAGAAAACAGAGTAATTGTCCTAGAGGTGGCACCAGCAGCAAAACTCTGTAGACGGTGAGGGAACACTAACAAGCTGAGGGACCAACGCAAGAAGGCTTGCGGTAGAGACATATGCAGATGTCTGAGCGTCTGGCTTTTACTGCAAGCAAAATACCATGCAAGGAACAAAGCTAAATATATACAGATTTCATATGTGGAAAACTTGCAGATAAAAGGGAGAGGGAAATGCATGACAAAGATTTTGTGGTATGTGCAGCTCTGGTGCATATGCCCAGACTAAAAGGATGCATCAGCACACATCAAGTGCTTGTTCTTCTGTGCCTAAATATGAGCCTGCCACCTGCCCTTCTCTCTGTCACACACACATCCCACCTGCCCTCAGCCACTCTGCCCTTCTCTCTCTCTTACACAGTTGCACATCCCACCTGCCCTCTGCCCTTCTCTCTCAGGAGAGCACTGAAGGTCATCCACATCTTTCATACTGTTTTCCTTACTCCCAAATCCCAATGTTTTCTTCCCCTTTCTCCATAAACCACCTATCTTTTTTCTCTCACTCCCCAATTTCTCTAAACCAGTCTTCTCCCACAAAATCACCTTCTTCCTCACCCTCCAATCCTAGCTGGTCTGTATATATTTAATTTTATGGACAGTCTATACTAAGTAAAAGCAAATGGTGGCTGTAACCATGGAAACTATGGTCTTATTGGCAGGCAGTTGTAGCATGATAGAGAGCAAAAAAAAATTCCCTTCAGTTAAAAAAGCCATCTAGTTTATTTATTAATCATATAAAAGAATGCTTTCAGAAAATCTTGTGAAAATCCTGCCGTAAGAATGTTCCCAGGGTGTAGCAAAACCTCTCCAAGAGAAACACAGCTATGAAACCAGACACAGCTATGTCCACAAACAGACCAGAAAGAAAGAAACAAACATGCACACAGGCACAGAGACAGTTCAACATATACACAGCCAGTACAACTATCTGCAAACACACCATCGTACACAGAGATGCACACGTTTTATAAGCAAGCAGAGACTGCAATGCTGCTGACTTGCAAGATTTGTGAGCTGTTGTGGACAGCTGGAATGTTGCACTAAAACAGAAACAGGCATGTATGAATTCATTGGGGGGGGGGGGGGGGTAGCAATCAAAACACAATTTTCAGGTAGGTCAATATAAAAAGGAAGGAATACTACACTGACTTGTGTGGTGTTCTCAGGGGAACAAATTGAAGACTAGGGAGACACTCGAAGTTACAGAGTAATACTTTTAAAACCAATAGGAGAAAATATTTTTTTCATTCAGAGAATAGTCAAGCTCTTATATGTGTTGCCAGAGGATGTGGTAAGAGCAGTTAATGTAGCTGGTTTTAAAAAAAAGGTTTGGACAAGTTCCTGGAGGAAAAATCCATAAACTGCTGCTGAGACAGACATAGGAGAAGTCACTGCTTGCCCTGGACAAGTGGCATGGAATGCTACTACTATTTGTGTTGGCCTCCGTGAAGTCGGGATAGTGGACTAGATGGAACATTGGGCTAACCCAGTAAGGCTATTCTTATGTTCTTCAGAGTACTTGACACAATATAGTATGCCTTGTCTGTGCAGGCAAGTGATTGATTCTCTTAATAGGCTGTTACAGGCAAAAGAAGTATATCCGCTATAATAAAACCCTTAGCGCGCATGCGCAATTCAATCTGTGTGTGTCCATGACTCCGTGCTTCTGCATACACAGTAGGAGCCTATGTTGGTTTCGTTCTCATGTGCATACGCCGCAATGGCTTCCCCTCTCCCACACCCCAGCCCGCCTGCGCCTTAAAGAACGGCAAATGTCCAGGCCTCTAGGGGTCAAGGCACTGCTGCCAGGCGCACAGATGACGCGTGGGAAAATGACCACGGCTCTTCGGCGTTGTGAAGGAGCCGGAGGTAAAAGGGAGGAGAGTTTGCCTGAGAGAGACAGGGGGGAGGTAAAAGTAAGGGAGAAGGGCTACTGCTGGACAGGGAGGAGAGACATAAAGAAAGACAGATAGACAGCATGCAGGGAGAGAGACAAAGAAAGAAGGAAAGAGAAAGATAGAAAGAAATGTCTAAGTCTACACATCTATTCTAGCACCCGCTAATGTAACAGGCTAAAAAACTAGTGTAGCAATAAAATGCTTGAGAAATTGCATGGCTCCTGATATAGATGGCTTTTCTAGCGAGTTCTATAACCCGTTTGTGGTCCATTGCTAATATACTTTCATGAGACTATCACCAGAAGAGCCTCCCCTCACAACGCAACTGAGACCTTGATAACTTTGCTATTGAAGCCGGGCAAACGGGGAGATGTGCCAGATTCTTACTGTCCCATC
Source organism: Geotrypetes seraphini (assembly GCF_902459505.1). Taxonomy (NCBI): domain Eukaryota; kingdom Metazoa; phylum Chordata; class Amphibia; order Gymnophiona; family Dermophiidae; genus Geotrypetes; species Geotrypetes seraphini. The sequence continues at coordinate 221,164,091 of NC_047089.1, read as the reverse complement.
TCATTACTTACTGTGGACATGAAGTTATCATGTATTCTAGCAGATAGACAGCGTTTGTATCTAGCAAACAATCAGTGCATAATGTTTTGATGGCCTTGGGTTACTGCAAGCACCATGAATTTTCTGCGCTCTTAGTGAGCATAGATGCATCTATAGCATTTGATAGAGTTATCTGGACATTTCATTTTAGGGTCCTGGAATATGTGGGGACCTCTAGCAATCATATCCTTGTACCATCAACCGCAGACATCCTTGTTGGTGAACGGCATATAGACAGAAATCTTCTGTACTGGAGTGTGGCACAAGGCAGGGGTGTCCATTATCCCTGCTACTCTGTGTTACCCTTGGAAACCTTAATGTGTACCTTAAAATTTGACAGAAAGGTGGCAGGCCTTTCAATGGGACCCAATTATGTTATTAACATTAGCTTCTGCAGACGATTTGTTAATGATACTTACAGATCCTCGGAATTCTCTTCCAGCTGCTATAAAGCTGCTGGAAGAATACTATGGAATTCACTGGCAGGAACACAATTCCAGAAGACATGGGAACCCTTTTGGTCTACCACAACTTGTACCACTTGGAGTAGAATACTGAATTGCTAAATTTGAGCACATAAGTTCTATGTTTTCAAGGTCATGTGTGAATGATGAGTAGATCACAGAGCTGGAGGACTGGGAAGGGGAGCAGTTCTTTGGTTTGGTTATAAATACTGTAGTTGGAAAATTTTAGAATATTGACAGAGTACAGTACTCCCCCGATATTCACAGGGGTTCCGTTCCAGAACCCCCGCGAATGCTGAAAAATCGCAAATACAGTTTATAGCGGGGGAGACAGGAGAGGGCAGCCGGAGTGCCGGTGAGTGAAGGAAATCACTCGCAGTATGCTCTGACCGCCTCTTCCTGCACTAAAGTCGGGCCTCACCAATCGGGAGCTGCTGTCAAAGCAGCTCCTGATTGGCGAGGCCCGACTTTAGTGCAGGAAAAGGCGGTCAGAGCATACCGTGAGTGATTTCCTTCACTCACCAGTGCTCCGGCTGCTCTCTCCTGCCCGGTCATTCGCGGTCGGAAAATACCGCGAATGACTGGGACCGCGAATCACCGACCGCGCATGACCGGGGGAGCACTGTACTCGGTTTCCTTGGTAGATGGTCTCCTTGGAAGTCTGTTCTCTGAATGAAAATTATTTCAACACAAAAAGGAAGAAAAGACATTTTGGCCAGGGCAAGAGCAATATGTGCAAGTAAGCAGGCATTTTTCTGGCACTCTAGGAAATAAAATTCTCTGCCAAGTTTGTGGTTAAAGATAAGTATGGGAGAGAGAGAGAAAGAGAGTAGGTAAAAGCAGGGAGAATACAAGATGTAATTGTGTACTGTAACAAAACTCACTTCCAAAGCTCAAGCCCTACCTACAAATTAAAGGGCAGCCAGGCAGAAAAAAAATCTCTTAGAGCATACACACTTTAAACAACTAACTCAATAGACCTAGTATCATTAAATTCCATACTTAACGCAAGTGTTATTCCAGTACAGTTACTGAACCACAATTCCTCCCTTCCCCATTACTCCGTTCATAACTTGGTCCTCCTCAAACTGCTGTAATACAGTATAACATATACATCTGTAATTCCTTATATTGTAAATTGCTTTGAACCTATTTAAGCATAGTGAGATTCAGAAAGACTGGATTAGATTAGAATACCAACGTACCCCCCCCCCCCCCCCTGTGGGCAGAAACATACTCTGGGATCAATATTCTGTATGGCTCAAACAGGCAGAAGAGGTTACAGCCTGCTTAAACCAGGCTGGGAGTGTGTGGCTCGGTGGTTAAAGCTATAGCCTCAGCACCCCGAGGCTGTGGGTTCAAATCCCATGCTGCTCCTTGTGACCCTGGGCAAGTCAGTTAGGCCCAAATTCTGTAACCGGCGCCTACAGTTAGGCACTGATTTCGGAGATGCCCAACTAGATAGGCGCCTATCTAAATTGAAGAACAAGCTCAATTAAGCTTTTTATCAGCATTGATTGAAACGCAGGTGCCTATCAAGAAAGCACAATTCTGTAACAAGGCGCCTCTAAAAATTTAGACGGCCTTCAAAAAAATAGGCATATGCATGTTAGGCGTGGGCGTGGCTACGTGTTAGGTGCCTTCTTACAGAATTACTGCTCTTAAGCGCTCGCATGGGCGCCTAACTTTTAGTTGTGCCTAGAGCTGGCCTATTTAATGGGCGCCTCCAAAATAGGTGCCCAATTTTACTTGAATCACGCTGAACAGTGCCTACATCGGCACCTAACTTTTTGGGCCCTTCTTAAAGAATTTGCCCTTTAATTCCCTATTGTTCCAGGTACATTAGATAGAGAGTGAGACCACCGGGACAGATAGGGAAAAATGGCCGAGTACCTGAACGTAAAGCACTGAGGCTCTAAGTGGTATATGAATACTAAAAATAATAAATAAAATTCAGCAGTACTTCTGATTGGAGCCGACATATATCCAGTTGGTGTCAGGTCAAAAGCGCGCCGGGACAAAGGCGCGAGCAGACAATTGAGCGCAGTGTGGAGGCGCGCGCCAAAGAAAATTACTGTTTTTAGGGCTCCAATGGGGGGCATTGTGGGGGGGTTTGGGGGGTTGTAACCCCCCAAATTTTACTGAAAACTTCACTTTTTCCCTGTTTTTAGGGAAAAAGTTAAGTTTACAGTAAAATGTGGGGGGGTTACAACCCCCCAAACCTCCCACAACGCCGGCGCGATTTGTAGTAAGTAAACTGGGGGTGCTCCCCAACAAAAACCCCCGTCGGAGCCCCTAAAAACAGTAATTTTCTACGGCGCGCACCTCCGTCTTGCGCTCAGTTGTCGGCGCGCGCCTTTGTCTTCCGCGTTGTTGTCTACGAACCATCCAGTTAGTGCTGATAGTCAGTCCTCTAGCTGGTTAAGAAAGAGCATAAAGTTAAGACAGCAAAAAAAAGCGCTCATAGCATTTTTTGTCCTGCTAACAATTAGACAGTTAGGGAATTTAGATAAATTTAAAACAGATTTTAAACCATTTCTCTTTTCTGATGTGTATGAGAATGGTTAACAGCGGTCCGATATGGAGAGAACCCTGGAGACATTAGAAATTTAGATATTAGAAAGTTACTTTATGATTTGTTGTATTGACTACTGGTTTAGGTAAATTTTTTATTTAAATTGTTTTATTTATTTTATGTAGATTTATGTAAATTAATTTGTTTGGGTTTTTAGATTGTAAGCTGCCCAGAAGGCTATGACCCTTGGAGTGGGATACAAAATTTAATTAAACTTTGAAACTTGGGGGTCCTTTTATTAAGGCACGCTAACTGATTTAGCACGCGATAAAGATTAGCGCACGCTGCATGCTGAGGCGTCCATAGAATATAATGGATGTCTTAGCATTTAGCGCACGCTAAATCAGTTAGCGCACCTTAATAAAAGGACCCCTTGGTATCGGTCTGAATAGTCAGCTAGTACCTTATTTATTTATTGGGATTTATTAACCGTCTTTTCATGAAGAGATTCACCCAAAGCGGTTTACAATACATTTACTATTAATCAGGTGCTCTTAAGTATTTTTTTCCATCCGTCCCGGCAGGCTCACAAGCTAACTGTGGAACCTGGGGCAATGGAGGGTTAAGTGACTTGCCCAAGGTCACATGGAGCGGCACTGGAATTGAATCCACAACCTCAGGGCGCCGAGGCCACTCCTCAACATCCGGGTGACCTCTCTGACCCAGAGATTCAGTGCCGGTGTCCAGACACGGCCTGGCACTTAATACACAGGTTAATTCGACACACGGCTGTCAGCAGCTTCTAAACTACCAACTGCCACAGGCTGAATATCGGGGGGGGGGGGGGGTAATGTGTCCAGTACATGTGTGTGTAACGGATACAAGAGAAGGTAATACTACAATGGTAGTATGAGCAATGTTTATTATTATTAAGTTTCAAGTTTCAAGTTTATTAGCATTTAATGAATCGCCTATACAAAGTTTCTAAGCGATGTACAAATTAAAAACCATCAGATGGTGGTTACATATATAGTTTTTACACATAAAATTTTAAAACAAAACTATTGACATTTTAAACAATGGAAAGAGACAAACATGAATAAGAGGGAAAAGAGGGAAAAGTTACAATTCATTGTATATTGAAATTAACAATTAAGGAAAAATACAATAGGGAATAATGGGGTTGGAATGTTTAATAGTCTTGGTCAAAATGTAAGGGGTTAATATAAAATATGCTATGTATCAAAGGCATCTTGAAACAGAAAGGTTTTTAAAAGTTTCTTAAAAGTTAAAAGGTCTTTTTCAATTCTAATAAAGTTTGGTAAAGAATTCCACAATGTTGGGGCCATAACAGAAAATATGTCATTTCTTCTTGTGCCGATGATTTTCAAAGAGGGAATCGATAAAAGATTTGAAGAAGATGAACGTAATGAACGTGATGTATTGTATGGAATAATCATTTTGGATATGAATTGTGGCTCATTAAAAAGTAATGTTTTATATACTAAAAGTATGATTTTAAATGTAATCCGATGGGAAATAGGAAGCCAGTGTGATTTAATCATTAGGGGTGTGACGTGGTCGTATTTTTTTGCTTTATGAATTAATTTTATCGCTGTGTTTTGAATTATCTGTAGTCTTCTTTTTTCTTTTTGAGTAATATTGATCAGGAGCGAATTGCAGTAGTCCATTTTGGAGATAATTAGTGAGTGAATTAGAATATTGACAGATTTGGTCTCTAAGAATGTGGAAATGGATCGGATGAGGCGTAACCTATAAAAACATGATTTAACTATTTCACTGATATGTTTATTAAATGATAAATCTACATCAATGGTTATACCAAGGATTTTCAAATATGGTACAGATTCTAAAGGTGTATTGTCAAGGACGAATGGCAAAATTGGAGTTAGATTTCCTTTCCAGGTGAAGAACATGCCATCTCATATGAACCTAAAGATATTTAATAGTGCTTATTCAACAAAGTTAAAATTTCATTTCAACATTACAAAAATACTTTGTTTCTTCGGAATTCAGAAGAAGCGACACTCGTAGGATATTGTCTTTTAGAGAGAAAATTCACCTTGTCTCTTTATTAGTCCAGATATAAGAACATAAGAATTGCCGCTGCAAGGTCAGACCAGTGGTCCATCATGTCCAGCAGTTTGCTCATGCGGCAGCCCTCTGGTCAAAGACCAAAGCCCTGCCAATGTATATATTGTTAAAGTGCTCAAAGTGCTTGAAATGCTAATTAATTTTGCAATTCTTTACAGCTAAATAGCTTAAACAATGTATCACTATAGCAATGTAACAATTAATTACACTTTAATTACAAAATTAATTAGTACTTCAAGCACTTTAACTATGGTATATACATACAAAATATCTGGACTAATGAAGAGACACGGTGAATTTTCACTCTAAAAACAATATCTTATGATTGTCGCTTCTGAAGTCCGAAAAAACAAAGTTTTTTTTGTAATGTTGAAATTAAATTCTAACTTTGTCGAATAAGCACTATTAAATATCTTTAGGTCCTTTTGCTTATTCTAAATTGGCTTATATCTATACTTGTGCTCAAGCTCTATTTATTTCATATGAATCTCCATATGTTGTATGTTTTTTTTTATCTATGCGATGGCAAAGACGACTCAGGCCCAACGTTTCAATATAATGTGTTAACTGTAAATATGCAAATTGGTCCCCATGGACTATTAGTAGTAGCTGTTGAAGGTCCACAAAAGGTTTGAAAGCGCCATCCTCCCTTAAAAATGTTCTATAAAGAACAAAAAAAACAAACCTATCCTTTCCCAATGAGAAGAAAAATTCACTTTCTAAGCCAAGGGCAAGGCTGCATTACCTCCAAGAAGCAGTTGGGCAGTGATTTTCGGGTGTGACCCCCCCCCCCCCCAGTAATGCCTGCCATCACTCCCATAGTGGCCTCAAACAACTCCACTTCAGTCTACTAGGCAACTGTATGGTGCATGAAGCAAGTAATTGGGTTGTCAGGAGGCCAGAAGGTCCTGTTCCACATCTAGAGGAGTGTAACCATGGGAACCCTAGTAACCAATCTTTTAAATGGCATGCCAGACAAGCTTGATTATACAGTTCCATATTAGGCAAACTCACACCACCTTGTCTCCAGCCACCATAGAAAAAGAAGAAATCTCAATGTAGGTTTCCTCTTGCCCCAACAAAAAAATGTCCCTCCAATTTCTTCATCTTTTTTGAAATCTTTCCTTAACAAGCACATAGGAAGAACTTGCATGACTTAGAGCCACTTAGGGAAAATAGTCATCTGATATAAACAAATATGGCCACTTAAAGATAGACAGATGTTGCCATAGAGATAGTTGTCATTGAGTGACCAGGAGAGTAAGAAAAATGAGAGGAAGAAGAAGAAAGAAAAAGGAGAATAAAGCCTGTTGAGATTAATTCTAGAGCTGATGTAGTGTTTTAGGTTTCAATAGCATCTTTGATTTGAACTTACAGGGACAATGCTTTTTAAGGTTGATAGGGAGAGGCTTCCACAGTGTAGGTGCTACAACAGAAAAGATAGTATACGACACCTCCCGTAAAACTATTTGGCATATGGAGGGAATTGCAAGAAGATATTGTTAAGTGGATTGAAGCATCCTTGAGGAAGTATATGGTGTCAAAAATTTGTCAATGAATGCTGGAGAGTGATCGGTAATAGCGAAAACTAGAGGAATTTTAAGGTGAATAGGGAGATATATGGCCAGCAGAAAAAGCACAGTTACTTACCGTAACAGGTGTTATCCAGGGACAGCAGGCAGATATTCTTAACGCATGGGTGATGTCACCGACGGAGCCCCGGTACGGACACTTTTAACTAGAAAGTTCTAGTTGGCCGCACCGCGCATGCGCGAGTGCCTTCCCGCCCGACGGAGGAGTGCGTGGTCCCCAGTTAAGATAAGCCAGCTAAGAAGCCAACCCGGGGAGGTGGGTGGGACGTAAGAATATCTGCCTGCTGTCCCTGGATAACACCTGTTACGGTAAGTAACTGTGCTTTATCCCAAGACAAGCAGGCAGCATATTCTTAACGCATGGGTGACCTCTAAGCTAACAGAGAGGGATGGAGGGATGGTTGGCCATTAGGAAAATAAATTTTGTAACACAGATTGGCCGAAGTGCCCATCCCGTCTGGAGAAGGCATCCAGACAGTAGTGAGTAGTGAATGTGTGAACTGAGGACCAAGTGGCAGCCTTGCAGATTTCCTCAATGGGTGTGGAACGGAGGAAAGCCACAGAAGCAGCCATAGCTCTGACCCTGTGGGCCGTGACAGCACCTTCCAGTGAGAGACCGGCCCGAGCATAACAGAAGGCAATGCAGGCAGCAAGCCAGTTGGAAAGCGTCTGTTTAGAGACCGGACGACCCAGATGGTTAGGATCGAAGGTCAGAAAGAGCTGAGGGGACGAGCGGTGAGCCCTGGTACGGTCAAGGTAGTATGCAAGGGCACGCTTACAGTCCAGCGTGTGCAACGCCTATTCCCCAGGATGAGAATGGGGCTTAGGGAAGAAGACAGGCAGCACAATGGACTGGTTGAGGTGGAAGTCCGAGACCACCTTGGGAAGGAATTTAGGATGGGTACGCAGAACCACCTTGTCATGGTGAAAAACAGTGAAAGGTGGGTCGGCAACCAGTGCATGCAGCTCACTAACCCTCCTGGCAGAGGTGATGGCAATGAGGAAAAGCACCTTCCAGGTAAGGAATTTGAGCGAATTTGTGGCAAGAGGCTCAAAAGGAGGCTTCATGAGGGCGGATAAAACCACGTTCAGGTCCCAGACAACCGGAGGAGGCTTCAGAGGTGGTTTGATATTGAAGAGGCCTCTCATGAACCGGGAAACCAGAGGATGAGCCGTGAGAGGTTTTCCGAGGATAGGCTCGTGAAACGCAGTGATGGCACTGAGGTGGACTCTGATTGAGGTAGACTTGAGGCCAGCGTCGGACAGAGAGAGCAAATAGTCCAGTACAGTTTCCACCGCCAATGAGGCGGGATTGTGGTGATGTAGGAGACACCAAGAGGAGAACCGGGTCCACTTTTGATGATAACATTGGAGGGTGGCCAGTTTCCTGGAGGCGTCCAAAATACGACGGACAGGCTGAGACAGATTCTCTGAAGAGGTCAGCCCGAGAGAAACCAAGCTGTCAGGTGGAGCGAGGACAGGTTGGGATGTAGTAGAGACTGATGCTGCTGTGTAAGTAGAGTAGGAAACACAGGTAGAGGAATGGGCTCCCTGGAGCTGAGCTGGAGCAGGAGGGAGAACCAGTGTTGGCGAGGCCACCGAGGGGCGATGAGAATCATGGTGGCTCTGTCCCTGCGGAGTTTGAATAACGTCCGCAACATCAGAGGCAGTGGAGGAAAGGCGTAGAGGAATCGATCCGTCCAGTTGAGCAGGAAGGCATCCGGTGCCAGACGGTGAGGAGAGAAGAGTCTGGAACAGAAATGGGGCAGCTGATGGTTGTGAGGAGCTGCAAAGAGGTCCACCTGAGGAGTGCCCCACTGAGCGAAGATGGAGCGGAGTGTGGGAGGATCCAGAGTCCACTCGTGAGGTTGAAGGATCCGGCTGAGATTGTCGGCCAGGGAGTTCAACTCGCCCTGGATATAGACCACCTTGAGGAAGAGACTGTGGGTCGTGGCCCAGTTCCAGATGCGGATGGCTTCCTGACAGAGGAGGGGAGACCCGATGCCGCCTTGCTTGTTGATGTAGTACATGGCGACTTGGTTGTCTGTGCATAGGAGAAGAACCTGAGGGTAGAGAAGGTGCTGGAAGGCCTTGAGAGCATAGAACATGGCCCTGAGTTCCAGAAAATTGATATGATGTTGACGCTCCTGAGGGTTCCAGAGTCCCTGGGTGCGAAGATCTCCTAGGTGAGCTCCCCATGCATAGGGGGAGGCATCTGTGGTTATGATCATGGAGTGAGGGGGAGGATGAAAGAGGAGACCCCTGGAAAGATTGGAGGAGTTCAACCACCAGTCTAGAGATTGCCGAAGAGACGATGTCAGAGATGGGATGAGAAAGAGGATCCGTGGTCTGTGACCATTGGTTGGCTAGCATCCACTGAGGTGTCCTGAGGTGGAGTCGTGCCAGAGGAAGCACATGGACCGTCGAGGCCATGTGGCCCAGGAGAATCATCATCTGCCGAGCTGGAATGGATTGATGAAGAAGCACCTGTCGGCAGAGATGGAGCAGGGTCCGTTGGCGGTTGGAGGGGAGAAATGCCCTCATCAGAGTGGTGTCGAGAACTGCTCCAATGAACTGAAGTCACTGTGTGGGAAGCAGATGCGACCTGGGGTAGTTGATCTCGAACCCCAGGAGATGTTAGAAAGAGATGGTATGCTGAGTGGCTTGTAGCACAAGCGGAGATGTAGGTGCTTTCACCAACCAATCGTCCAGGTAGGGGAACACCTGAAGGTGGTGAGACCTGAGGAAGGCCGCCACCACAATAAGGCACTTTGTGAACACCCTGGGTGACGATGCGAGGCCGAAGGGTAGCACTTTGTACTGATAGTTGCGGTGCTGTATCTGAAATCGGAGGTAGCGACGTGAACTCTGATGGATTGGAATGTGGGTGTAGGCCTCTTTGAAGTCTACGGAACATAGCCAGTTGTGGTGAGAGAGAAGAGGGTAAAGCGTGGCAAGGGAGAGCATTCTGAACTTCTCCTTGACCAGACACTTGTTGAGGTCCCGGAGATCGAGGATGGGACGAAGGTCTCCAGTCTTCTTGGGAACCAGGAAGTAGCGGGAGTAGAATCCCTGACCCCTTTGGTCTGAAGGTACCTCCTCGATGGCATTGAGAAGAAGGAGGGAGTGGACCTCCTGCAGGAGGAGGGAGGATTGGGAGGAGTGGAAAGCAGACTCTTTTGGAGGACTGTCTGGTGGAAGAGTCTGGAAGTTCAGAGAGTAGCCATGGCGGATGATGTTGAGGACCCATAGGTCTGATGTGATGACCTCCCAGCGGCTGAGGAAGAGTTGGAGGCGTCCTCCGATTGGCTGAGGAAGAGGCAAAGATGGTGGGAGACTGGCTATGCCCTGGAGAAAGGAGTCAAAAGGGCTGAGATGGCTTGGCTTGAGGGAGAGGCTTAGTAGGCTGGTGAGACTGTGAGCGAGCCTGAGGTTGATGTGGTTGGCGAGGCCGGCGAGACTGCTGTGGAGGTGGATTGAGAGGCCTGGCTGAGAAATTGCGTTGGTAGGAAGACTGTGGTCTATAGGGGCGAGCAGGTGGGATCTTCTTCTTAGGTTTTATCAGAGTGTCCCACCTGGTCTCGTGAGCCGAGAGTTTCTGAGTAGTTGAGTCCAGGGACTCCCCGAAGAGTTCATCACCAAGACAAGGTGCGTTAGCCAGAAGGTCTTGGTGATTCACATCGAGGTCAGAAACTCTCAGCCAGGCCAGGCGCCTCATGGCAACAGCCATGGCGGATGCTCGAGAGGTCAATTCGAAAGAGTCATAAATGGAGCGCACCATGAATTTCCTAAGTTGGAGTAGACTGGAAATCTGTTGTTGAAAAGCAGGAACCTTACGTTCAGGTATGTATTTTTGGAAGGAGGAGAGTTGTTGCACCAGATGCTTCATGTAAAAGGAGAAGTGGAAGGTGTAATTATTAGCCCTGTTGGCAAGCATTGAATTTTGATAAAGGCGCTTGCCAAATTTATCCATCGTTTTGCCCTCTCTGCCAGGAGGGGTGGAGGCATAAACACTGGAGCCCTGGGTTTTCTTTATAGTGGATTCCACTAGGAGAGACTCATGGGGTAGTTGAGGTTTGTCAAAACCCGGGATAGGAATGACCCTGTACAAACTATCCAGTTTGCGAGGGGCTCCCGGTACCGTGAGAGGGTTTTCCCAATTCTTGTAAAAAGTTTCCCGCAAGATGTCGTGGACGGGTAACTTCAAAAATTCCTTGGGAGGTTGTTCGAAGTCTAAGGCGTCAAGAAAAGCCTGGGACTTCTTAGTCGGATTCTAATGGGATAGAAAGGGCCCCCGACATTTCCTTGAGAAACTGAGTGAATGAGGACTGTTCAGGTTTGGAAGTGGTATCGACCATCGAGGGTTCCTCGTCCATTAATGAAGCCTCATCATCGGTACCGGGAGGAGATTCTTCCCATAAGTCGGGGTCTCTGACGTCGGTATGGACTGGGCGGGACGGAGGTGTGGATGGCTCAACGTGGCGAGTCTTAGAGCAAGATTTGCCGGAGCGCATCGAGACGGTACCGGGGGAGGAAGATCGGTGCCGGTGCTGGTCTTGGGGGGACCGGTGTCGGGTCCGATGTCGGGCAGGAGAGGACTCAGAGCGTGCCTGCACGGGAGAATTGAGTGGCTCAGCCGCAAGCACCGGCATGGACGTGTTCAACGGTACCGATGGGGTCGACACCGGTGGTATGGTGCGAGGCTCGGGCCGGTCGTGCATTGGAAGGTGTGAGGCCAGCAGCGCCGGCAACAGTTGTTGGAGTTGTTGTTGCAGCTGCTCCTGTAACTGAGTCTGGAGTATGGCCGCAATGCGGTCGTCCAGGGGAGGCACCGGTACCGCTTTTTTCTTTGTCGGTACCATAGGTGCCGCTCCACGCCCCGGCGATGAGGAGGCCGTTGATGAGGCACTCACCGAAATCGGGGCGGAGCGTTTGCAGGGTCGGCAGGATGCCGGGAGGGCCGGCGTCGCCGCTATGGCAGGAGGTCGCTCAAGGGAAGTGGAAGGCTTCTTAGCCAGCTTACCTGGTGCCAGCGACCCCGAGGAAGGATCAGGCGTCGTTGAAGTAGTCGGTGCCGACTTTTGCGGTGCCGTCGACAGCGCAGCAGATTCCATGGTAGATCCGGTACCGAACAGGAGATTCTGCTGGATCTGCCGATTTTTAAGTGTGTGTTTCTTGAGAGTAGCACAGCGGGTGCAGGTGTCAGCCCGATGCTCTGGACCCAAACACTGTAGACACCAGTTGTGGGGGTCAGTGAGAGAGATCGGGCGTGCACACCACTGGCACTTCTTGAAGCCCGGCTGAGGGGGCATGAAGGGAAATACGGCCTCCGCAAAATCAAAACCGGAGGCCTGTATGGTGGCAACAGGCCCCGCCGGGGCCGGCCCGAATAAGAAGGAAAACGTAAAGTTTTTAGGGTTTTTTTTTTTTTTTTTTTTGAATGAAAAAATAAAAACCGAAGGACAAGAACAAAAAAGAAGAAAAAATACGCGAGCTGGAAGGCAAAATCAGATTTTTCAACGGCCGTTGAAACACATGCGTCTTCTTCCCTCCGCGGAAACGAAGAAACTGGGGACCACGCACTCCTCCGTCGGGCGGGAAGGCACTCGCGCATGCGCGGTGCGGCCAACTAGAACTTTCTAGTTAAAAGTGTCCGTACCGGGGCTCCGTCGGTGACGTCACCCATGCGTTAAGAATATGCTGCCTGCTTGTCCTGGGATAAAAGGAGGTATTGATGCCCCTGTATAAGACTCTGGTGAGACCTTATTTAGAATATTGTGTACAATTCTGGAGGCTGCACCTTCAAAAAGATAAAAGAAGGATGGAGTCGGTCCAGAGGAAGGTTACTAAAATGGTCAGTGGTCTTCAATGTAAGGCATATGGGGACAGACTTAAATATATACACATACATACACACACATGTAGGAAGAAAGGCGGGAGAGGGGAGATACGATAGAGACATTTAAATACCTACATAATGTAAATGCGCACACATCGAGTCTCTTTCATTTGAAAGGAAGCTCCAGAATGAGAGGGCATAAGATGAAGCGATAGGCTCAGGAGTAATCTAAGGACAGGCACGTGGGATCTCTTAGTGAGAGGAGGAGAGTGTGGATGAGCACATTGGATAGGCCATTTGGCCTTTAACTGCCATCATGTTTCTATGAATTAACTAAGGAAAAAATATATTATGCTAAAGTATTTTCAAGGGTGGTAGATGCATGGAATAGTCTCCTGGTAGAGGTGGTGAAGACAAAGAGACTGTCTGAATTCAAGAAAATGTCAGACAGGCATGTGGGATCTCTTAGGGAAAGGAGGAGATAGCGAATGGGCAGAATGGATAGGCCATTTGGCCTTTAACTGGAGGAGGAGTGGCCTAGTGGTTAGAATTCCTGCCTCAACACCCTACGTCCTCAACATCCTACGTCATTCCTTGTGATCCTGGGCAAGTCACTTAACACTCCATAGTCTCAGATACTGTAGTTAGATTGTGAGCCTGCCGGGACAGATAGGGAGAAATACTTAAGGGTCAGTGGCGTAACAAGGGTAGGAGGCACTCAAGAGTGGTGGCCTTGCTCCTTCTGCGTGCCCCCTCCCCCACCAACACACACACATACCCTCCTTTCCCCTCCCCCCCCTATACCTCTTTACATCTTCGCCAGTGCGAGCAGCTTCTCCGGCCTGCCGCTCATGCCAGCATTGGCTTTACCTCTGATGTCACTTCCTGGCCCCATAACCAGAAAGCGATTTCAGAGGGGGAGCCAGGTCGGCGCAAGCAGCAGGCCAGAGAAGTTGGTCACGCTGGTGAAGATTTATAGAAGGTACAGGGGGAAAGGAGGGCGCAGGCATGGCATGGGGGGGGTCGGAGATGTGCCAGTGCCCCCACCAAGACGGCGCCTGGGATAGTCTCCCTCCCCCCAAGACAGCGCCTAGAGCAGTCTGTCCCTCCTTACTATGCTACTGCTTAGAATACTTGAATGTAAACCAAATAAGCAGTATATAAAAAATTAAAATAAATAATCATGTTTCTATGAATTAACTAAAGTATTTTCAAACAAAAGGTCACACAAAATGTTTAAACAAATTGCAAAGTATTATGAAACTATGTAACAAGTCCCATTTTCCCCCAGACACTGTGTAAATCAATTACAGCAAAGTCATCCAAATAAGACAGATAAAGAGCAAATATATTAGGTCTCTAACAGATAAGATTCAATTCTTAAATAAAGGTCAGGAGTTAAAAAAAACAACAAAAACAACCAGACATCCCAGAATGAGTGAGAGATCACCAAGTTCAACTGCTTAACCTAAAAGTAATGGGGAGAGCTCAGGCAAACAGGAATTCACAAGGCACGATTTAGTGGAATTCAGTTGTAGATTGCCTTTTAGCCAAGGAGCAATAATTAAGTGGATTCAAGCCAATATGGGTCAACGAAGATGACTAACAAAGTAGCCAATAACTGCCAAAGACTGTATCAGAGTGGCTAGTGGACTTAAGAATACATTAACGGGTGCTAGAATATATATCTGTGCGTCTTTATTTCTGTCTCTCTCTCCCTCCCGCTGTCTGTCTCTCTCTCTGGCCCCCTTTGTCGGTCTGTCTTTCTGTGTCTCTCCCTGCCCCTGTGTCTTTCTTCTTTTCTTTCTATCTATCTGTCTCTCTCCCTGCCTCCTATGCAGCACCATTTCTCTCCCACCACTTCCCTGTGCAGCAGCCACAGCAGCATTCCCTCCCCCTCCATTTCCCTCCCCCCACACCACTTCCCTGTGCAGCAGCAGCGTTTCCCCTACCCCCCCCTTTCCCTTCCCACAGTCTGGCCGGCTCCCTTAGTCCCTTACCCCCCTTCCCTTCTTGCGGTCCCGACAAACCTTCCGATTCCAGCAGCGTCTGCAGCACTCTATACACGCTGCTTCGGGGCCTTCTACTGCCCAGCAAATCAGGGCAGTAGAAGGCCCTGAAGCAGCGTGTGTAGAGTGCTGTAGACGCTGCTTGAATTGGAAGGTTTCAGGACCCGCAGCCCTTGCCAGACCCGAAGTGAGCTCTGGGGGTTTTTAAGTCCGTTGGGGGAGGGGAGGAGAGCAGCTCCTCTCCCTTCCAGTTCCGTGCTTCTTGGCTTTATCGTTCAGACAGCAAGAGCCGTCGCGGCCGACAGGCTCTGCGCCGCCACGCACATGCACACTCCTACCTGAGGGTCCCTACAGTGCACGAAAAATGGGAGCATGCAGGTGGGAGTGCGCATGCACGCTTAGGGATTTATTATATTAGATACTTTGTGGTATAATTATGCATATAGTTTTGAGTATGGTAAATGTAAAATAGTGAGCACTGTACAGTGCAGTGTATATATTTACTCTTTCATAGGCTTTGTTTTATTTTGCAGTACAATACTCCCCCAAAATTCGTGGGGGGTTCCATTCCAGGACCCCTCCCCTGCAAATTTTGAAAATATGCGACTATGGTTTTTAGGCAGGGGAGACAGGAGAGGGCAGCTGGAGTGCCAGCAGGTGAAGGAAATCACTCGCGTTCTGCTTCGACCGCCTCTTCCTATAGTAAAGTCGGGCTACACCAATCAGGAGCTGCTTCGACACGAAGCTCCTGATTGGTGTAGCCCGACTTTTCGGGTTTTCAGGATTTTCCCAATGAATAGGCATGAGATCTATTTGCATGTACTTCCTCCATTGTATGCAAATAAATCTCATGCATATTAATTGAGGAAATCCTGAAAACCTGACTGGATTGTGGCCTTCGTTGCCCACCCCTGAATAAGCAGACAGTCAGCATCTTATAACACAAAACTATGAGGACATCAAAATAGAAGCGAATGTAGAGCACAGCAAAGTGTCTTATAAGACAAAACATAACCGATAAAAGTAAGGATCTGTATACTGCAAAATAAAACAAAGCCTATGAAATCCTGAAAGCCCTCTTTCCCCACCCCTAGCTTAGATCCTCAGACTTTGTAAACTGCTATGATGAGCCATCAAATTTTAAAATGTAATCCTACCATAAATCTTGGTTAGGTAAATGTATTCAGCAAGCTATGTTATCCTATTGCAGTTTTCAGAAATTAATTAAGACCACTTTGTTCGATAAGTATTACTTGGTGAGTTTTATTATTGAAATTCTGTTTTACAAATATTTGTAATTTTTACTGTATTATTGTATTTCACTAATTGTCCAGCTCTTTTTTGTGTAAACCGCCTAGAACTTTTGGTTATGGCGGTATAAAAGAATAAAGTTATTATTATTATCACTCTCTTTATATAGGTATCCCAGGCTGCTTATCTTCTCTTAGGGACCCTTTTACTAAAGCTTAACCCACACTGAAATGCCCTCATGGGCCACATGGCACTTAACATATGCTAATGCCCTTTAGCATATGCTAAGCATGGAATGTTACTACTCTTTGGGGTTCTGGAATCTTGCTATTCTTTAGGATTCTGAATGGAATGTTGCTACTCCTTGGGTTTTGGCCAGGTACTAGGGACCTGGATTGGCCACCGTGAGAACGGGCTACTGGGCTTGATGGACCATTCGTCTGATCCAGTAAGGCTATTCTTATGTTCTTATTAATAGGGCCTCATAATCTTTATTGCCCACAGTGCTCTTTAAAATCTTCATAATCTAATTATCTGCTTAGACAACAATATAGCTAAATTGAGACCGGACACATCATGTACCAAGGAGTCCTTTTACTAAGGCATGCTGATGAACTTAGTGTGCTAAGAAATTAGCGTGTGTTACGTGCCATGCAGTCATAGATATACAATGGGTCGTGCGGCATTTAGCGTGTACTAATCATTAGTATACCTTAGTATACCACTGTATTATATTCTATTGTATTTAGACTGTATTATATGTTATTGTATTTAGACTCACTGTATTGTACTGTAAGTGGATCTATGATATCGTATTGTATTAAGATTTTTGCTATTCGCTGAATGTCCAGCCTTCTTATAATGTAAACCGCCTAGAAGTCGCCTGACTGTGGCGGTATAGAAAAATAAAGTTATTATTATTATTATTATTAGTAACAGAACCTCTAAGTGCCTGTTGCAGGTTTCCAGGTCTCGCTGCATCTTTGTCAGGTAGAAACCGACGTTTCAGCCTAGAGGTCTGCACAGGAACGGGGATCGTGGGAATCCCGCGGGTCCCCCGGGAATACCCCCATAACCCATGGGATTCCCACGGGGACCACCCTCTGGCCCATGGGACTCCCACGGGGATGGAAGGCTTTGGAAGAAGGGTTCGTCCATATAATATAATGGACACATCAGCCTTAGTAAAAGAGGAGGTTTATAAGTTTCAAGTTTATTAGGATTTTATATACCGCCTATCAAGGTTATCTAAGCGGTTTTTACAATCAGGTACTAAAGCATTTTCCCTCTCTATCCCGGTGGGCTCACCATCTATCTAACATACCTGGGGCTATGGAGGATTAAGTGACTTGCCCAGGGTCACAAGGAGCAGCGCGGGGTTTGAACCCACAACCCCAGGGTGCTGAAGCTGTAGATCCAACCACTGTGCCACACACTCCTCGAACAGAGAACAAAAAAAGGGTTCCACCAAAGAGATTCCACAAGGAAAACAGCAAAAGAAACTGTGGAATTGATGATCCTGTCAGAAGTAATTGCTGCTTTTTATGGGGACGGGCGGGGATGGAGGTAATTCCTTGCGGGGATGGGTGGGGATGGAGAGGATCCTGACGGGGACGGGTGGGGACGGAGAGGATCCTGATGGGGACGGGCGGGGATTCAAGACAAGTTTCAAGTTTATTTATACTTAATGAATCACCTATTTTAAATTACTAGGCGATGTACAATACAACTAAACATATAATTAAAACATAGGTAGTAATGTATAAATTAACTTATGTTGTACTTTTAAAAACAAAAATTAACATACAATAATACATACATGATAAAAAAAAAAAAATATTAGTTTAGGACAAAAAAAAAAACAACATACAAGAGACATGAGGATAGGTAGGGGAGAAGTTACAATGTTTGAGCAGAGACGAAAGAATTACAACAATGGGTGGGATTTCTGTCCCCGCGCAACTCTCTATTTCAGCCATCATGCTGTGGCTTTCTTGAAGGTATGCTCTGAGGTCTGAAGGGTGACATTGGAAATAGTGGGGTCACTGACCTGATTGGGAGCAGGGCAGTCTACCAATTCAAATTTTGGCGGGAAAGTCAGTTGGTCAGAAATTTTAATTTTGATGCAAAATCCATGGAATGGAAAAGTCTCTGGTAGGTTTAAAGATGTTCTCCCCGTGGAGCTGGTTTAGATGTTCTCTCAGGGTTTACGCAGCTGGCATTGTGTTTGTTGCAGGTTTCTGGGTCTCACTGCGTCTAAGTATTTTTGTAGTGTGGCACCATCGAATCTTAGGCAAGAGAGACTCAAAGCATAGGTGAAATTCTGGTTGTTCACCCAGCCTTTATAGTAACTATAAAATTGGTATGAATTCACCCTTGACTTGTTGATTGATTGGCCTTGTTCTTGTAATACCGAGTGATGTTATCTTTTGTAATTTTGTGTCCAGAGCTGCAACTAGAAAACACACTGGTTCATTGACACTCGATACATTTCTTATCTTTCTTCTTTTCCACCATCATCCTGCTGTATCAGTTTTTTGTTCCTATCTATGGTACTTATTGTTCTTTGCAACTCCTTGCCTCTGTGTTTGCCAGAGGATGTGGTAAGAGCGGATAGCATAGCTGGTTTTAAGAAATGTTTGGACAAGTTCCTGGAGGAAAAGTCCATAGTCTATTATTGAGAAAGACACGGGGGGGGGGGGGGGGAGCAGCCACTGCTTGCCCTGTATCAGTAGCATGGAATATTGTTACACCTTGGGTTTTGGCCAGGTACTGGTGACCTGGATTGGCCACTGTGGGAACGGGCTACTGGACTTGATGGACCGTTGGCCTGATCCAGTGAGGCTATTTATATGTTCTTATGTATGTTGGTTTTAATTGTTGTACCAATTCTTATCAGTATTATACAGCTATGATGTTAATAGGTCTATTAAATACCTAAATAAATAAAAATTCATAGCTAAATATCATGCTTGAACAGGAGTAGTTTAATGGTTAGTGCAGAGGGCTATGAACCTAAGTTAATTCCTCCACTGCAGCTCTTTGTGACACTGGGCACATCACTTAACCCTCTATTGCACCAGGTACAAAGATTGTAAGCTCACTAGGGACATTAAAAAAAAAAAAAAAAAAGTGTCTGCATGCAATATGTAAACTGCTTTGATTGTACCACAGAAAGGCTGTATATAAATAATCAGAACAAGTAGAGAATTGGCCCCAGATGGTTCTGTTTATTCCAGCACCTCAGATGTGGCACTATATCAAATGTCTTCCTGAAATCCAAGCATATGTCATCCCCCCCCCCCCCCCCAAGAATGTGTCTGCTGCAGAGAAGGAAGTGAGTAAGACCAGTGTTAGGCACACACAACATCCAGCACCTCCCCAGCCCTCCAGGCAGAACACTGGCTACCTATCAACAAATGCTGCATATTCAAGGCCCTGGTAATAGCCCACAAACAATTCCACCTCATCACACCAGCCTATATTACTTTCAGACTACATCAGTACACCCCCCGCACGCCCCCCCTCCTCTCTGAGATGGAGGGGCGGCTGTGCATCCCTCCAGGGAGATCTCTCCAGATGGAAAACCGCCCGTAAACACTCCTATAGCCATTTTGACCCAAGGCTATGGAACCAACGGCCTGCACAGATCAGATCACAGAACTCGCCGATGAACTTCCTCTTCAACTGAGCCACCACTGAGCAGACAGTTCCCCTAAATTCAATTCTTCCAGTCGTGTCCTTGATTAACGGGAAACCTCTCCTGTGATTGCTATGAACATCTCTCTGCAACCTGTTGTGGCCTTAAGTTACCTTGATTGCCCAATGTAATTACTACTACTGCTATTTATTATTTCTATAGCGCTGAAAAGGCGTACGCAGCGCTGTACATTTTAGCATACAATAGACAGTCCCTGGTCAGAAGAGCTTACAATCTCATTTAGACAGGACACTACAGGGTTGGGGAAGATTATGGTAGATAGATTTGTACTGTGAACATCTAATATAATTTACTATGTCTACTGTGATTTACTGGGAATGTCCTTTCGTAACCCGTTCTGAGCTCACGGGAGGACGGGATAGACATCTAAATAAAATAAATACATTTCACCCAGTCAAAGAAATTGATTAGATTGGGCACAAACTCCTTCTAGTAAAACCATGCCGACTGGGATCCTGCAACGCACTGGATTCTGTTTCACCATCTTCTTACTCCAGAAAACTTTCCTACTACTGAGGTAACACTAATGAGCTCACAAGTTTCCAACTATATATGGAGGGGCTTTAGTCTAGGTCTGTCCCCATCTGCTGTTGCTTACCTGGACTCTGTCTTGCTTCAGCCCAGTTGGAGAAGGTGTACGATCCTGACCAAGATGAAGAGGACTCCCCTGCGCGTACACACTGTAACACAGGATTAAAATATGCCGCTGATAAGTTTGTATCAGATCGACCCCAGCACAGAGAGTCTCCCCCCCACCCCTCCCCTACAGATTACATGTGGCTCTGACCTGCGGTTCATCACAGCAGTCTCCATTCTCTCTTCATGAGGGCTGTAAGGTCTCGACTTCACTGCTGGGGAGGAAAAAGGGCTGCTGGACCGAGGGCTGTTTGACCCCTGGCTGGAGTACCGAGACTCCTGAGGACTCCAGCTCTCATGTCTTCCTGCTTTGAAAGTATCCTGAGACCCAAGGCAAAAAAAAACAAAACTAACAATAATGATGGCATGATCATTTATTTATTTTAGTATTTATATTCCACTTATAGCCTACCATATTTTTCGCTCCATAAGATGCACTTTTTCCACCCCGAAATAAGGGTGCATCTTATGGAGCGAATACCCAGCCCCCCCCTTCCCCCTTACCTTTTTTTCATTGTCACCCTCCCTCGCTAGATGCGGCTGCCTGCCTGGTCCTGGCAAGCAGTGACAGCTGACGCGGCTCGAGTCCTCTTCTTTTCCCTTGCAGCGGAGCGGCGCACAGGGCTGCCTGCCTGGTCCCGCGCCACTTCCTGCGAACAGTCTCATGGGAAGCAGCGCGGGACCAGGCAGGCAGCCCTGTGCACCACTCCGCTGCAAGGGAAAAGAAGAGGACTCGAGCAGCGTCAGCCATCACTGCTTGCCGGGAACAGGCAGGCGGCCGCATCTAGCGAGGGAGGGCGTCAGAATGGAAAAAAAAAAAAAAGGTAATGGGGGGGGGGGGCCTGCCTGCCTGCCAAATTAAATATAGGGAGCAGGGAGAAGCTGGGCCTGTCTGCCTGAGGGGAGGCCTGCTTGCTTGCCTGGGGGGTCTGCCTGGGAGGGGGAGGCCTGCTTGCTTGCCTGGGGGGCTGTCTGGGAGGGGAAGGCCACCTTGGATGGGAGGGGGGAGTACTGCCTGCCTGCCCTGTCCCTACCTGCCTGCCTGCCCTGTCCGCCCGGTGCCCTCTCCCGGCCTACCATTAGACCACCAGAGGGGGGATAGGGTACAGAGCCTGGCAGAAATGGGGGATAGGGTGCAAAGCCTAGCAGGGAGAATTTGGTTCAGAATGTTTTTTTCTTGTTTTCCTCCTCTAAATCTGGGGTGCGTCTTATGGAGTGAAAAATACAGTAAGTGGTTTTACACTCAGGTACTCGAGCATTTTTCCCTATCCGTCCCAGTGGGCTCACTATCTAATGTACCTGGGGCAATGGGCGATTAAGTGACTTGCCCAGGGTCACAAGGAGCAGTGTGGTATTTGAACTCACAATCTCAGGGTGCTGAGACTGTAGCACTAACTTCCTTTACAATTGGTTCCTGAAGTTACATGGATATAAAGCAGGAGTTCTCAACCTAGTCCTCAGGACCAGTGGTATACCAAAGACAGGGGGTGGGGGGAACCCTGGGAGCAGGGAGCTCGGGGGTGCTAGAGCAGTTGCAGGTCTGCAGTCCACCTGCACGCACTCATTGGCTCTGCTGGCCCCCACCTCCTCCAATATCAACTTCCTGTTCTAGGGTGGGGGACCAGCAGAGCCAACAGCTGTGCGCAGGCAGCCTGCAACCCTGTGACTGAACCAGATGGAAAACCCCCTAGGTGATGCAATTACATTACAATTTAATTATTACAATTAAAATGTATGAGATGTTATAATCACAGTCAGATGTTTCAATAAGTTTTCCCTTCAATTAACACCAACACAGAGGTTAAACATTTAAATATTTGTATTTATTTGTTGCCCTGGTGGGCTCACAATCTATCTAATGTACCTGGGGCAATGGGTGGATTAAGTGACTTGCCCAGGGTCACAAGGCCAGTGTGGGTTTTAACCCACAACCTCATGGTGCCGAGGCTGTAGCTTTAACCGCCGCACCACACAATTTTCCTTTGAAATATAACTCCAAACTTGATTTAGAAGTCTCAATAAATTATGAGAACTAGCAGGTGTTAGATAAGTTCCTGACCCATAATTCACACAAACTCAGCTGTATCCTTTACAGCCTTCTCATTACACACCTCAGTTCAACAGCCCATAAGCAGGTTTAATTTGCAGCATTTCTCATAAAATTAAACATTTACTGGAAATATTATTTTTTTTAAAAAATTCACTCAAATTCCAGAGCTGACATACAAATTTTCACTCAGTAGACACATACCATTTCCTCACCAATTCCTTGTACTGTCTTAAACTCTCTGCTCTCCAGCTCAAAATAACAGTCCTGAGGCTCTTAATGAGAAAAGCTACTATTAAGTGCAGCTTCCTTACTCTTTCTTTTTACTCTCCCTGCAACTCCCAGATTCTGTGCACAGGCCAGCCTCTGAGAAGCTCTCAGCATTTCCCTCCTGCCTCTCTCCTGTAAGTGCTTTAAATTTATTATTTTTTTTCTTCCTGTTTTACATGCACCTTTCCACTGCCTGGAGGAGGGGGGTGCTCCAGCCAGAGGATGTGCTCCGCCTTGGGTTCTCACCCTGCTAGGTATGCCACTGCGCGTGACACATCTAGCCAGTCAAGGTTTTCAGCGACATATCTGCACAGAATGGAGGTAGTGCATGCAATTTTATATCATGCATATTTGTTTGGCTATTCTGAAAATCTGACTGACAAGGTGTGTATATTCGAGGACATAGTTAAGAACCCTTGAAATAAAGTGACCTCGTGATATAATATAGCATTACAGAAGCTCAGGGTTTAGAACCAAGCAGGAAGATAAAGTGACTTTTTGAAGAGAGTCCGAAGTAGAGGGAAGTCTCATGCATAGACTTCATTTCCTTCCACCGTAATGGAAGTGCTATGCTGCACCTTTAGGGGGCAGAGCAGCACTTAATTAGCAAAATTGAACAAGCAAAAAATGGAAGAGATTGCTCCAAGACAGACACAAAGGACAGCTGCATGCTGGAAACACCTGGGACACAAATGCATAGTTGCTCAGGAGGGAAGACAGACTTCATACCTGGTAGTGTGAGGCCACATCCCTGTTCGGAGTGAGACTTGCTTGCCTAGAATATCACACAAGAGGGGGGAAAAAAAACAACCACCAGATCTTAGAAATGTTCTTTGGCCAGCAAAGCTTCAAGACCCTACCATGGTCATATGCATACACACATACAAAGTCCCTCCCCCCTCCAAACACACACACACACACACACACAGGAGTTGATTTTGTCCCTTGCTAAGGCAGGTAAAGTGAATTCTCCTGCACATACATGCACCACGAGGGGCTGCCTAGCAGGATAGCTGCCACATCACACCCAGCTCTGCTGCTGACAGTCTCTGCATCCAGCCTGGACACAAGGGCTGGGAATTAAAAAGCAGGGGGGTGTAAAGAGAGTTTGTGAACTAGGCATAACAGTACCAAGGTATGTTATGGGTTTGCTGCATTTCTGCAGTCATTGTCAGAATTTGTCTCCAGATACAAAAGTTGCTATTTCCTGCTGATTCATGGAAAACCACCGACTGTGCTGCTGCCGTCTCCGAGACCCACCCGCACCGGAATGTAACATCTCTTCCCCCCCCCCTACTCCTCACCTAGTTCCCTCCTTTCCTTCCTATAGTTCTGGTACAACAGTACTTGGTGCCATAGTCAAATCAGCCTTGAGCTCACCCTGCCAACCCTAACCTACTTGCCACTCCCCAGGAGCATCCCAAGCTGAAAACTTGCCCTATGTGAAATGCCCCCCCTAGTGCTCCAGTCCATCCCCTGCAATGCAGCCAAATAAAGAAGGCAATGGACAGGCTGCAAGTCTAGCATCCCATGTAGCCAGCCATACCACTTGCATATAGCTCACTATGGTTCTTGCCACGCCCCACTGCTCTTTCTTATGGCTGGTGCTGCAGGCATCTTCAAAGCATAAGGCACAAGATCAACATCAGAAATGTTTGGCCCATATCATGCATTATGGTATGTCAATGGTACACATTTTTATAGAGGTGGAGGAAAAATGGCGAATAGATGCGCCCACTGCCCCACCCCACCTGGCGAGGCACGGAAATCCCTGCCAGCTACTTCGTTTGGTCAGTTCTAGCTGCCATTTTGCTGCCTCTAAAATTCTGGCACCCTATGCGACCCATTAGGTCACCTAGTGGTAGGGCTAGCCCCCAGTTTCTACCAGCTTCTGCACATTACCTCACTTGTACACCCTCCTGTCCTCACCATTTCTTGTCCGGCATCCTTCTACTACGCCCCTCTCTCTACAACCGATTCCTACCTTCCTACCCCCTCAGGGATGTAGTGTAATGTGAATGGCAGAGCTTGAAGAAAGAGGGGAGGGGGTGCAATGGTGGTGAGATCATGCTACAACAGGGAAAGGAGGAAAAAGAGTGGAAGCTGAGAGAGTAGTGGCTTTACTGAGAGAAGAATAAAGGTTGTTGTGCAAGAACAAGGCAAGAAGAAAGACGTAAAGAAAGGAGGTAACAGAAAAAAGGTAAATATATAATTTAATCATAAACAACAAATCAGATTTTTCATACAAATGTATTTTTACACATGACTGTTCAGTCACAGGGGATTGATCCCTTTCTCTCCAACCAGAGGAAGCTCAACTAATTTCATCCACTTAGAGAGCAGTATAAAAAAATAATCTGTATAACCCCCCCCCCACACACAAAAAAAAAAAATAAAAAAACACAACCCCACAAAAAACAATTCAATATTCCATTATTCCCCAAAGGTAGGGTGCCCCTGCGACATCTAATGCCTGTAATCAGAGGGAAGAGGAGGGAGTGCATCATAATAGTATCTAGGAACCAGTCCGACAGGAGCTGATACAGCTTCCCCCACCCGTCTCTTGCATATGTATGCAGCCGAAGGCCAGAAACAAGCCGTGAGCTGCACATATTGTGCACAGGAGCAGGTGAGAGCTGTATGTACCGAGGTCACAAACAGCTCAGCAGGGCAGTCCTCTCAAGTCTCCCACATTCAGCAGGAGATCCCACTGTCACAGGCCATCTCTTGCACTCCCACTGGGGAGCAAAGAACTCCCATCGAACAGCCTCCTCTACCACCAGCAGCAGGAGATGAATTACCAAGACATCATCTCCTGCTGCTGCGGACCAGTCTCGTAAGAGCTGCAAAATCTCACAGCTCTTGTTTATTTGGATTTATTAACGGCCTTCATGAAGGGATTCACCCAAAGCGGTCTAAGTGGAATAGTAGTCAGGTACTCTAAACATTTTCCCTATCCGTCCTGGTGGGTTCACAATCTAGCTAAGGTGCCTGGGGTAATGGAAGGTTAAGTGACTTGCCCAGGGTCACAAGGGGCAGCACTGGGATCGAACCCACAACCTCAGGGTGCCGAGGCAGCCGCTCTGACTACTAGGCCACTCCCTCCCTGTGAGATTGGTCTCTGTGGCAGTAGGATGAGGTTTATTAAGGATTCTCCAGCTGCCTGAGGAGTCTCCCCAGCCCTGTCAAAATTAGATTGTAAGCTCTTCTGAGCATGGACTGCCTATTGTATGTTAAATGGACAGCGCTGCGTACACCTTTCAGCGCTATAGAAATGATAAATAGTAGTAGTAGCCAAGGACTGTCAGAGGGTAGAGCCAGGAGGTGCAATGGGTACATGGCTGGGCAGAGCTGGTGCACAGCTTAAAATCTCCTTTGGCAGCTCTACCTGCAAATGGTCATGCCTGCCAAGAGCAGTGACCTTCTCCACCCTTTGTGCACAGAATTTACTGAAGGCGCTCAGAACCCTCTGTACCTTTCTATACTCAGCTGCAGTTTGGAGGAGCTACATTTGATCCTGTTCTGAGCCTCCACATTTAACATGTCCTCTGTGCTCTCCCCATTGATGAACACAATCACATCACCAGGTTGCAGATCTGCCGTTGCAGCCTTGCTGCCCTCTGAGACCTGCAGAGAACAACGGAAAGAATATTCCACAAAGCCAGCCACCATGTTGGTAAATTGTTTAGATGGAAAAGGAGGAGATCAACATAAAAACTCTGTGACCACCGGTAAAAGGGAAAATATAGAATCGGTAAAAGGGGGAAAATATAGAATCTTATAAGCCACTCAGAAAAGAAGAGGGTAAAGATCCATCTATAATCACAAATCAAGGGAGAAGAACAGTTAGAGAGAGCCGCTGAAACCTATAAATGACCCTGTAAGGAAAAGGAGAGAGGTGAAAATCTGCATCGTGGCCTAGCATGAAGAGGCACAGAATCCTATAATAGCCAAGAAAGGGAAGAGTATAGAATCTTATAATCCCCCATTGAGAGAGAGCGAGAAGGAGAAATTAGGTTCTTACCTGGTAATTTACTTTCTTTTAGCTTCTCCAGACCAGTAGAGGTTAACTTTACGATTGGGTATATATCTAATCATGACCAGCAGGTGGAGACTGAAAACAAAACTTTGGGACAGTATATCCTAGCCCCTCCTCTCTATTTCCCTCAGTCTGCCGAATAGCCAAGCAGAACCAAGAACTGGAAACAACAGAGAGAAAAAACAATACTCCGAAAGGAGTAACCAATAACATACCCAAAAAATGCTGTTGGAAAATGCAGAGGAGAAATTCCCGAAGGAAGAAGGTCCCCACAGCTCGCCAGCTAAGCCAGCCGAGCCACAGCCGCTGTTCTTCAATTCTCCCCGGCCCTAGAAAAATACTAGAACCCGCAGCAAAAACCAAAAACTGCCCGCGCAACAGCCCCAACAACAACAACAACAGACAGGGTGGGGACCTCTACTGGTCTGGAGAAGCTAAAAGAAAGTAAATTAGCAGGTAAGAACCTAATTTCTCCTTCTTTAGCACTCTCCAGACCAGTAGAGGTTAACTTTACGATTGGGACGTACCAAAGCAGTCCCTCTCACGGGCGGGACCCCCGAAGGGCCGATACCAGAACACGCTCACCGAACACCGCGTCCCGACGCGCCTGAACATCTACCCGATAATGCCGAACAAATGAATGCAAGGAGGACCAAACCGCAGCCTTACAAATATCCACCGGAGGCACGAGCGACGACTCAGCCCAAGAAGCCGCCTGACCCCTAGTGGAATGAGCCCTGAGAAACTCCGGAACCGGCTTCTGACTCAGAAGATAAGCGGAAGCGATCGTCTCCTTGATCCAGCGCGCAATAGTAGCCTTAGAAGCGCCAGCCCCCCGACGAGGACCCGCCAGAAGCACAAAGAGATGATCGGAGCTCCGAAAATCCCGGGTCCGCTGCACATAAGCATGGAGGACCCGACCGACATCCAACTTGCGCAGCTGTCGTTGCTCAGAAGAACCCTCCCGACTACCCAAGACCGGGAGGACCACCGATTGATTGACATGAAAAGGAGAAACTACCTTCGGCAGAAAGGAAGGAACAGGCCGCAAAACAACCCGCTCCTTTGAAAACTCCAGGAAGGGAGCCCTACAAGAGAAAGCCTGTAGCTCCGACACCCGTCTAGCGGAAGTAATGGCCACCAAAAAGACCGACTTCAGCGTAAGGTCCTTCAACGAACAGCCATCCAACGGCTCGAAAGGAGGGCGCACTAGAACAGAGAGAACCAGATTGAGATCCCAAGAGGGAATCGAGGGCCTTATGGGAGGCCTGAGCAACTTGGCCGCCCTAAGAAAGCGAATCACATCAGGAATGGCTGACAAACGCTGACCTGTCACCAGCCCCCGAAAAGCCGACAGGGCCGCCAGATGAACCCGAAGAGAAGACCAGGCCAGGCCCCTATCCAGGCCATCCTGCAAAAACTCTAGAATGTTAGGCAGAGAAGCGCGAAAGGAGACCACTCCCCGCGCTCGGCACCATTCCTCAAACAGACGCCAAACCCGTACATAAGCCCGAGAGGTAGAAAGCCTCCGGGACCCCAAAAGTGTAGAGATCACCTTGTCGGAATATCCCTTCTTACTCAGGCGGCCCCTTTCAAGAGCCAAGCCGTAAGACAAAAGGGAGACGGGTCGAACATGGGAATGGGACCCTGCGTCAGAAGATCGCACTCGAGAGGCAGAGGAAGAGGATCCGCCACCAGATGCCTCACCAGATCCGCATACCACGGACGACGAGGCCAATCCGGAGCCACCAAGACCACCAGCCCCGGATGGCGAACAATGCGAAGCAGTACTCTGCCTACTAATGGCCAAGGAGGGAACACATACAACAGCCCCTCCGTTGGCCACGGTTGGACCAGAGCATCCAGACCCTCGGCCAGGCCGTCCCTGTGACGACTGAAGAAGCGGGGTACTTTGGCGTTGCCACTTGTAGCCATCAGATCCATCAGGGGCTGCCCCCAAGCACGCACTAGCAACTGAAACGCCTCGGCGCCGAGACACCACTCTCCCGGATCCAAGAAGTGACGACTGAGGAAGTCCGCCTGAACGTTTTCTACCCCGGCAATGTGAGAGGCCGAGAGGTCCAGAAGATGCGACTCCGCCCAAACCATGAGCCGAGCCGCCTCCTGCGCCACCAGAGTGCTCTTGGTGCCCCCCTGACGATTGACATAAGCCACTGCCGTGGCATTGTCCGACAGGACTCTGACCGACTTGCCCAACAAAAGGGAGAGGAAAGCCAACAGCGCCAGCCGGACCGCCCTGGTCTCCAACACGTTGATCGACCAGGAGGCCTCCTCCGTGGACCAGGTTCCCTGAGCAGAGTGACCCAGACACTGGGCCCCCCAACCCAGGAGACTCGCATCCGTAAGGAGCACCGTCCACTGCGGAAGATCCAGACCCACCCCCTGAACTAGGTGAGGGGTCCGGAGCCACCAACGCAGACTGCAGCGCGCCAAGCCTCGCAGGGGAACCGGAACATCCATCCCGTGCCTCTGGGGAGACCACCTCCGGAGCAGAGCATACTGAAGAGGACGCATGTGGGCCCGCGCCCACCTCACCACGTCCAGGGACGCCGCCATCGACCCCAGGACCTGGAGGAAATCTCGCGCCCGAGGACACCGGGACGCCAAAAGCAGGCGAATCTGAGACTGCAATTTGCTCACCCGGGCCTCTGGGAGGAAGACCTTCCCCAAGGAGGTGTCGAACAGCACCCCGAGGTACTCCAGACGCTGAGCCGGAACCAACCGACTCTTGGAAAGGTTGACCACCCAGCCCAGCGACCGGAGAAACTCCACCACCCGAGCCGTAACCCGGTAGCTTTCCTGCAACGACTTGGCCCGAATTAACCAGTCGTCCAGGTAGGGGTGTACCAGAATGCCCTCCGACCGCAAGGCTGCCGCGACGACCACCATCACCTTGGTGAACGTCCGGGGAGCCGTGGCCAGCCCAAAGGGAAGCGCACAGAACTGATAGTGCCGACCCAAGATCGCAAAGCGCAGGAAACGCTGATGAGAGGTCCGAATAGGAACATGCAAGTAGGCCTCCGTCAGATCGAGAGAAGTGAGAAACTCCCCCGGCTGAACCGCCAGAATGACCGACCGCAGCGTTTCCATACGGAAAGAGGGAACCTTGAGAGCCCTGTTGACCCCTTTCAAATCGAGGATGGGCCGAAAAGTCCCCTCCTTCTTGGGCACCACAAAGTAAATGGAGTACCTGCCCGTGCCCCACTCCGGGGGGGGCACCGGAACTACTGCCCTGAGATCTAGCAAGCGCTGAAGGGTCTGGCGAAAAGCCTGCTTCTTCCCCGGAGTCTGACACGGAGAAGCGAGGAAAAAATCCGGCAGAGAGCGGGCGAACTCCAGGGCATAACCGTCCCGCACCACCTCCAGGACCCACTGATCGGACGTGATCTCGGCCCATTTGGGAAAAAAGTCGCGCAGCCGGGCCCCCACCGGAACCAAGGGGGGCGCCGGCAAGGCGTCATTGTGCAGGACGGGAAGCGGGGGAACCGGCGGAGGGGTTCCCTGCCCCCCGACGGGCCCCCCGAAAGGGCTGCATGCGCTGGAAGAACCGACCCCGGGAAAACCCCGGAGACTGGAAAGAAGCAGCCCCACGCCCAGGGCGATACTTGCGAAATTCCCGCAAACGCCCCCGGGCCGCACCCCCCCGAGACGCCGGGCGGGCACGGTCCTCCGGCAAACGGGGAACTTTCGAGTCCGACAGAGTCTGAATTAACTTATCCAAGTCCTCTCCAAATAAAAACGACCCCCGAAAGGGAAATTTAGTAAGCTTAGCTTTGGACGCAGCATCCGCCGCCCAAGCGCGCAGCCACAACACACGCCTTGCGGCCACGCCAAAAGCCATGGACTTAGCCGAGATCCGCACCAAGTCATACAGAGCATCCGAGAGGAATGAGGCAGCCATCTCAATCTTTGCTACCTCCTGATCCACCAGAGACCAGTCGTCAGACTCTCGATCCAAGACCCGCTCCGCCCACCGAAACACGGCGCGAGCGACCAGTCCCCCACAAATAGCCGCCTGGACCCCAAAAGCAGAGACTTGAAAATTTTGCTTAAGGATGTTCTCCAATTTGCGCTCCTCAGAGTCCCGCAAGGCAGAACCGCCCTCAACAGGCACGGTATGCCGCTTGGAAATAGCCGAGACCACCGCATCCACGACTGGCGAAGCTAACGTAGCCCGATCCCCTTCAGGAATGGGATACAGGCGAGCCATGCTGCGCGCCAGCCGAAACGGCGTCTCCGGCGTTTTCCACTGCTCAAGAATAATATCCCGAATATCCTGATGCATAGGAAAAGAGCGGGAAACGGAACGGATCCCTCGTAACAGAGGGTCCCCCACACGCGGAGTCTCCGGCGGCGCGTCCTCAAAACGCAAAGCCGAAGAAACCTGTTGAATAAGGTCAGGCAGCTCATCTCTCTGAAAAAGGCGCACCACGGACGCCTCGTCACTGGAGAACGGGAAACCCGACAACCCGCCGCCAGCTTCCGTCCCCTCCAGAGGGTCCTGGAATTCCTCAGAAGGGTCCAGGTCCTCCTCCATACCGACACGTTCCTCCGACCACAAATCCTCGTCCCACGACACCCGCGGACGCTTGGACAAGAGAGGCGGCGGAGGGGACGTCACGTCAGACGAGAGAGGCAAAGCCGCAGGGAGCGCGGAGGAAACCCCACCCCCCGAGACCCCCTGGGCGCAACCGGGACCCCCAGCCGCCTGAA
Source organism: Geotrypetes seraphini (assembly GCF_902459505.1). Lineage (NCBI taxonomy): Eukaryota > Metazoa > Chordata > Amphibia > Gymnophiona > Dermophiidae > Geotrypetes > Geotrypetes seraphini. The sequence goes on along the minus strand of NC_047089.1, from coordinate 221,132,820 downwards.
AATAGGCTTTGCATAATGAAAAGAAAAAATCAGGGGAAAAACCCCCCGAGGGTCCCAAGGGACTCCCTGCCACAGCAGGGGACCCAGCAGAAACCTGCCCCTGCTTAGACAAAACAGGGGGAAGGTCACCTGAGGTGGAAGACAAAATGGAGGGGCCAGACAGAGAAGATGGCGTCTTTCCCGCCAAAACAGCTCCCTCCACAGCCTGCAGCGGCTGAGAGACCTGAATAGTCTCAGCCGCTAAAACAGGCAAGCCGGCATCAGCTGTCAAAATATCAGCTGAGAGGGAATCCTCTAAAACCCGACCGTCGGCGGCTCGGGGAATCCCTCCGTGGGCGGACGGAGAAGACCGGGCTTCTCCACCGTTCCCTGCCGACTCGCGAGGCACCATCGGCGGGGAGCTCTGGGCGCCTGCAGCCGCTGCCGACGGAGCTCCTCCACCGCACCGGCCTGAACACCGCTTGCACAGGCCGGCCGCGAGTGCCTCGCGTCTGGAGCACAATGAGCACTTTTTCCCTTTAGAAGTGCTCATTGCTCCATACGCGACCTAGCTGTAAAAAAAAAGTGCCGGTTAGTTGAAAAAATACAGTAAAATACAGTTTTCTTAAAGGGATACAACCCTCCAGACCAGCACTACCTCAGGATTTTTTTTTTTTTTTTTTTTTTTTACAGAACAGACTCCACAGGCTCTCGAAGCAATATGCCTTGCTTGATTTAGGGGGCAAGGCTTACTGCTGAGGCTCCTCTAAAAAAATATGGGGAGGTGGAGGAAGTGGGGGGAGGGACCCCGCTCGTGACCCGCCGGGTTTGACACCCCCGAGGTCGGACGAACCCCCAAACAGAGTCCGTCCAAGCTCCGTCCGGCTAAAAACAGGGACAATAAACCTCTAAACAAATTCCAACAGCCCTACCAAGGGAGATGGGTACAGATCACTCAACACCTGCTGGAGACTGAAAGAAGACTGAGGGAAATAGAGAGGAGGGGCTAGGATATACTGTCCCAAAGTTTTGTTTTCAGTCTCCACCTGCTGGTCATGATTAGATATATACCCAATCGTAAAGTTAACCTCTACTGGTCTGGAGAGTGCTAAAGAATACCATATTTCCACAGTGCATAGGAGGCATAAAACCCTCTAATGGCCAACATAGGAAAGAGTATAGAATCTTATAATCCCCCATTGAGAGAGTGATAGAGTACCATATTTCCATAGTGCACAGGAGGCATAAAACCTTCTAATGGCCAAGAAAGGAAAGAGTATAGAATCTTATAATCCCCCATTGAGAGAGAGATAGAGTACCATATTTCCATAGTGCACAGGAGGCATAAAACCTTCTAATGGCCAAGAAAGGAAAGAGTATAGAATCTTATAATCCCCCATTGAGAGAGAGATAGAGTACCATATTTCCATAGTGCACAGGAGGCATAAAACCTTCTAATGGCCAAGAAAGGGAGTCCTTTTATTACTCAGTACAGAATATCAAAATTCTGTAGTGCACAGGAAGCAAAGAACCCCATCATCACCCAATGAAAGGAAAGAGACGTAGAATATTAGAATGGCCCAGTGGTGTTAGAACAAAAAAACTTTAGAATGGCCCAGTGGGGGGGGGGAGGGGGGGAGATGCAAGATATCCGAGAGGTTTAAGGTGATTAAATTCAGTGCATTTTTTCTAACAAAAAAGGTGCTGGTACTGAAATGCTCGACCATTCTTCAGGAATGGGGTGATCACTGAGGGAAATACTACTAGTCAGAATAAGATGGTATGGTGGATCAGTACAAACAACTTTCAACATAAACCTCCCAAATCCCACCAATCACAATATAATAAGTGATCTTTTGAGAGGAAAAGGATATCAGAAACCTGCTTGATTATCAGGAATAAACCTTAATCAAGGCTTACAAGGTTCCACGTTTCTATCATCGATCCTGAAAAACCTCTCAATCACTGAGGGACCCACCCCACAGTAGCCAGGCCCCCCTGCAACCAGCCACAGAATCCATGAAAATTCAACAGAGTATGCAAAATCTGAGCTCTTTTATTAATATATTGGGACCATGGATCATTCTTATCAAGCAATGGAAAAAGGTGCCAGTAACTCAGTACCCCCGAGTACCTCCTTATAACAACAACAAAAAAAAAAAGCCCTGAATAAATTACTATCGAATACTAGGAAAACTGAACTATTTCAAGTTGGTCATTCAGAATTACTATCTGGCTTACCTAAGGTTCTTATTGGAACTACTGATATTAGCCTGATCAAGACTGCTTTCAACTCCTAACTCCTCTCACCTTGGGTTCTGCATCTCCAACCCTATATGTCAGGACTGCCCAAGTCCGGGCAGACAAGGTTTTCAGGATATCCACAATGAATATGCATGAGAGATTTGCCTGCACTGCCTTCTTAGTATGCAAATCTCTCTCTCAAGCATATTCATTGTGGATATCCTGAAAACCTGGCCTGCCAGTAGATCTCGAGGACCAGACTTGGGCAGCCCTACTATATGTCATGTTTGTCTGTCCAGGTTAGATTGTAAGCTCTTCAGAGCAGGGACCATTTATTAAATGTCAAATTTCTGACAACCCATCCTGCAACTGGAATAGTAAACTATCAGCATGATTCCTTTTAACTTATGTGCAGACTTTTTGCCTTACAGTATCACTTTATTAATAGAAACCATCTAGAGCAGTGGTTCCCAACCTTGTCCTGGAGGACCATCAGCCATTCAGGTTCTTGCAATAACCCTAATGAATATGTACGAGAGAGATTTGCATATAATGGAGGTGAAAGGCATGCAAATCTGATCCATGCATATTCATTAGGGTTATCCTGAAAACCTGACTGGCTGGAGGTCCTCCAGGACAGGGTTGGGAACCACTGATCTAGAGTTCTTGCAGGTGAGTTGTACAAAGAAAATAGCAACTTGCAGTGTCCATCCCCCTCCCCAGTGTGCCTTCCTTACAATCTGGAACCACAGCACCAATGACCAGCTTATTGAAAATAGATGGATGCATAAGGAAGGGGGATCTTGCCAAGTCTCGATACTAAACTTGGCTCTGGCCCTGAAGGGGTTACGCCAGGAAATATCACTTCGTATAAACCTGTGCAGGAAATGCACTTTGAGCAGTCCTGTTAACAGCCACTGAGCTACTCTATGTAGGAAATAAGGGAGACTCAATATACTCAAACAAGAATTTATCCAACCCTCATGCATTCTTGGAGTTGTTTATAAGACTCCTGTTCCAACATAAAAAAAAAGAATTCTATGGATTTCCATGACTATCCAATAGCTTCAAACAGAGATGAAATTCCTACCTTTGAGACTGTGATGGGCTTATTAAAGTCCTTTCCTCCGGTGATCCGGAAGCCCCAAGGGGCAGGACCAACCAGATTCAACGTCAACATCATGCTTGCAGTGAGCGTTGGATGAACTCAGGCCTCCAGACTGAAGAAGGAATTCTGGACAGATCTGAGAAAGAAGAAGAAGAGGTGAAGGAAGAAGCAAAGGCTATAGACCCCCCTTTGGATACACTACATGAACAGAGCTTACAGACATCTCTGTCTTTGGCCTGACCAGAGCTTGGATGGGAAACCTCTAACAGAAGGTGCCACCTTCTGTGCCTGTACCAAAGCGATAGGGAGCATTGTGCTGCTGTTCACCTTTGCCCACAAACACTCTTTTACAAAAGGGTCAGTGCTCATGCCAACAGCCACTGCTGGTTGGGCAATCAGAGACTTGAAGAAAGAGCCTGGTAAGCTTCAGAAGCAATGTGCCCCCCTTACCCCATTAAGTAGTGTGTTGGGCTTTGGAGATAAGCAGCCTTCAGCTGAACTGAGGCAGCTGCTTTGTCTAAGATCACTTCACCACAGCCTTCCTGTCACAGAAAAACTCCCCATGAGCAAGAATCACTCGCCTTCAACCACAAAATGCTGATTGCAAATCAGGCTAGGATGACACTTACTGAGGGCCAGCGACAGGAAGAGAGTACACTAGAGACAGACACAAAGGAAGACACAGGCACACAAGTGCCCAGTTTATTAATATAGACCAGTGGTTCCCAAATCTGTCCTGGAGGACCTCCAGGCCAGTCGGGTTTTCCAGATAGCCCTAATGAATATGCATGGAGCAGATCTGCATTCCTGGCATCTCCATTATATGCAAATCTCTGTCATGAATATTCATTAGGGCTATCTTGAAAGACCCAGGACAGGTTTGGGAACCACTGATATAGACTAAGAATAGGGGGGAAAAAATGTCTTGGTAAAACAGGCCCCAATTGACCACAAATTAGTAATATAAATTTGCAGGCAAAAACTGGGCTAAAAACTCCAAGAAGTCAAAGTGGGTAGTGGAAAATTGACAGGCTGCCCTGTGCAGCTTCAAAATTTGGAAGCCTTTCCTCTCCCACTCGCAAAGGCGACTTAGTTAAGCACGGGGACCAGTGCAGCTCCCTGCTGCCTCTGCTTAAGGCTGGGCCTGGTACTGAGGAAACAGCAAGTTACATCATGTAGTTATAGAACCTCAAAGTAAGAAGGAGTAATCCTCCTCCACTATTAGGTATCACAGAACTGAAAGATATTATGACAGAGAGATTAACTGAAAGAGATTATGTAACTTTGGAAAATAATTATTACTACAATTCAAACATTCTTCCCCCTTTGCATCCCACATTTCATTGTTCTCTTTTCTATTTTTCATTCCAATCTAATCTAATCTAATATACAATTTATTAATCACACTATATACCAAAAAGATTCAAGAGGATTTACATTCAAAGAGGCCATAAGATCTATGGGAAAATACAAAAGCAATCAATAATTAAAATATCATAACATGAATACGGTATTACAAAGTCATATAAAAAATTTTCATAAGAACATAAGAAGCGCTATCTCCGGAACAGACCCTAGGTCCGTCAAGTCCGGCGATCTGCACACGCGGAGGCCCCGCCAGGTGTACCCTGGCATAGTTTTGGTCCCCATATCGCTCCAAGCTTCTCGTAAAGAGAAGTGCATCTAGCCTACCCCTACCCATGTCACTTCATGCCACTCATAAGGAGATGTACATCTAACTTACCCTTAAATCCTAGAATGGTGGATTCCGCAATTACCTCTTCTGGGAGAGCATTCCAGGTGTCCACCACTCGTTGCGTAAAGCAGAACTTCCTGATATTTGTCTTGAACTTGTCCCCCCTTAGCTTCAGCCCATGTCCTCTTGTCCGTGCCACATTGGACATTGTAAATAACGTTTTTTCATGCTCTATTTTGTCGATTCCTTTCAGTATTTTGAGTGTCTCGATCATATTCCCTCGTAGTCTCCTTTTCTCAAGGGAGAACAACCCCAGTCTCTTAAGTCTTTCCTCGTAATCCAAGTTCTCCATATCTTTCACCAGCTTTGTTGCTCGCCTCTGCACCCTCTCTAGCAGTATGATATCCTTCTTTAGGTATGGAGACCAATGCTGGACGCAGTATTCCAAGTGTGGTCTGACCATCGCTCTATAAAGCAGCATTATAACTTTCTGCTATCTACTCGTGATTCCCTTCTTTATCATGCCTAGCATTCTATTCGCGTTCTTCGCTGTCACCGCACATTGCACCAACGGCTTCAGTGTCCTATCGATTAATACTCCCAGGTCCTTTTCCTGTTCAGATTTTCCCAGAGTTGCACCTGACATACTATACTTCTGTTCCTTATTTTTTCTGCCTAAGTGCATCACTTTGCATTTTTCCACATTAAACTTCATCTGCCATTTATCTGTCCAATTCTCCAATCGGCTCAAGTCACTCTGGAGTTCTTCACCGTCCTTCTGCGATTTGATAGCCCGGCATAGCTTTGTGTCATCTGCAAACTTGATGATCTCATTGGATGTTCCATCCTCTAGGTCATTGAGAAACCATCCATCACTACTTCACACGTGCCTTTACTCATCTTCTCTTTCTCATCCCTATCTTATTCCTCTCTCATGTCATGACCCACTCTGCCATCTCCTTTCCTGCCCATGATCTAGAGAGTTGCGCAAGGACAGAAATCCCACCCATCTCCACCAGGATCCTCTCCATCCCCACCCGTCCCCGTCAGGATCCTCTCCGTCCCCACACGTCCCCGTAAGGAATTATCTCTATGCCCGCCCGTCCCCATAAAAAGCAGCAATTACTTCTGACAGGATCATCAATTCCACAGTTTCTTTTGCTGTTTTCCTTGTGGAATCTCTTTGGTGGAACTCTTTTTTTGTTTTCTGTTCAGGTAATTAACTTATAAACCCCCTCTTTTACTAAGGCTGATGTGTCTATTATATTATATGGACGAACCCTGCTTCCAAAGCCTTCCATCCCCATGGGAGTCCCGTTGGCTAGAGGAGGGTCCCCATGGGAGTCCTGTGGGCCAGAGGGGGGTCCCCGTGGGAGTCCCGTGAGTTTAGGGGGGGGATTCCTGCGGGAGCCACGGGATTCCCGCGATCCCTGTTCCCGTGCAGACCTCTACCATGATCCCTCTAGGTGTCCCCTCCATTACTGCCTCATTTGTCATTCCTACTCCACTTCCTTGCCTTGGGGGTTAGCGCTCAAGAAAAGGATCTGGGTGTCATCATAGACAATACGATGAAACCTTCCACCCAATGTGCGGTAGCGGCCCAAAAAGTAACAGGATGCTAGGAATTATTTTAAAAAGGGATGGATAACAAGACTAAGAATGTTATAATGCCCCTGTATCGCTCCATGGTGCAACCTCATCTGGAGTATTGTGTTCAACTCTGGTCTCCTTATCTCAAGAAAGATATAGCGGCGCTAGAAAAGGTTCAAAGAAGAGTGACCAAGATGATAAAGGGGATGGAACTCCTCTCGTATGAGGAAAGTCTAAAAAGATTAGAGCTCTTCAGCTTGGAAAAGAGACGGCTGAGGGGAGATATGATTGAAGTCTATAAAATCCTGAGTGTAGTAGAATGGATACAAATGGATCGATTTTTCACTCCGTCAAAAATTACAAAGACTAGGGGACACTCGATGATGTTACAGGGAAATACTTTTAAAACCAATAGGAGGAATTTTTTTTTCACTCGGAGAATAGTTAAACGCTGGAATGCATTGCCAGAGGTTGTGGTAAGAGCGGATAGTGTAGCTGGTTTTAAAAAAGGTTTGGACAAGTTCCTGGAGAAAAAGTCCATAGTCTGTTATTAAGGAAGACATGGGGGAAGCCACTGCTTGACCTGGATCAGTAGCATGGAATATTGCTACTCTTTAGGATTCTACATGGAATGTTACTACTCTTTGGGATTGGGATTCTACATGGAATGTTGCTATTCTTTGGATTTTTGCCAGGTACTAGCGACCTGGATTGGCCACCATGAGAACGGCTATTGGGCTTGATGGACTATTGGTCTGACCCAGTAAGGATATCCTTATGTTCTTACTCAAATACCTGCTCACTCCCATACTTTTTAAGTCATTCTCTTTTCGCATTTTCCTTCCTTTCCATGTGACCCCCCCCCCTCACTATTCTACCTTCTAGGTTCTTGTGTTCATTTGTCCTTCTGCCTATAAATGCTGAGATACCCAGTTCCAGGCTGGAGATTTTGAGATAGTCCTCCATTTCTGGCCATCCCATTCTACCGTAGTGCATTATGGGACTTCAAGCTCCAATTTAAATGGGTATGATCAAGTACTACAAATCCCAAACTGCTTAAGGATTTTACATTCAAATCCAGAACTGGCCATAGTTTGTAGCTTGGAACTGGTTAACTTGGCATCTCTGTGCCTGACCTCTTCATGGTTCCCCTTTGACCCTTCATCCTTGCTTTTGTCCAGTGGCTCTCAACCTTTGTTCTGTTGCAACACATCTCACAGGACGTGTTCACTTGTGAGACCCACTGAACAGTAGAACTTGCAGCTGAATCAAGAAAAAACTTCTATATTTAAAATTTCATAATGCAAACAATGATGCCAAAGAAATACAGATGAAAGAGTGAAGCCTGCCAGTGTGGAGGAGAGGGGGTAAGCCAGAGATGTGCAACATTTTCAGTTGGGACTAGTTATGTTCAAATACTGGTCTTGATCCTCAACTCTTCCCGCTCAACTGTAATATCCATGGTTATATACAAACATGATGGCAGATAAAAGGCCAATTGACCCATCCAGTCTACCCGTCTGCAGCATCCACTAACTCCTCCTCTAAGAGATTCCACTTGCCTGTCTCACGTTTTCTTGAATTCAGACACAGTCTTGGTCTCCACCACCTCTACTGGGAGTCTATTCTACGCATCTACTGCCCTTTCTCCACCACCTCTACTGGGAGACTATTCCATGCATCTACCGCCCTTTCTGTAAAAAAGTATTTTCTTAGATTACTCCTGAGCCTATCATCCCATGCCCTCTCACTCTGGAGTTTCTTTTCAATCTGATGAGACTCACCTCATGCATATTTATGTCATGTAGGTATTTAAACGACTATCATATTTCCCCTCTCCCGCCTTTCCTCCAAAGTATACATATTTTGATCTTTCAGTCTGTCCTCGTACACCTTATGATGTAGACCAGCGGTTCCCAACCCTGTCCTGGAGGACCACCAGGCCAGTCGGGTTTTCAGGATAGCCCTAATAAATATGCATGAGAGAGATCTGCATATAGTGGAAGTGCCAGGCATGCAAATCTGCTCCATGCATATTCATTAGGACTTTCCTGAAAACCCGACTGGCCTGGTGGTCCTCCAGGACAGGGTTGGGAACCACTGATGTAGACCACTGACCACTTTAGTAACCTTCCTCTGGACAAACTCTATTCTGGTTATTAAGGAAATCCTAATTGTGCTGTCTGTCAAATTTCTGGTGGCATATTTTTTAAACTCTGTAAACCGTGTCGAGCTCCACTTCAGTGGAGAAGATGCGGTATATAAACCTAAGGCTTAGTTTAGTTTAAGTTTAGTCCCAACACATTGGTTGAGAACCACAGTTTAAGTCCCTTCATCTCTCATTAGCAGCAAGCAACGTCATTGTTTTACAGACTACTGTAATAAAATCTCCCACATACAGGCCCAAAAAGTGCTGCAAAATAAAACATTACAGTGTAATTTTATAAAGCTTTTTCAACAAGTGAAGCATTTGTGTAACCCTGTACATGGCTAAAATGTAGGAGAATGGAATAATGAACAACGTGGAGGCGTTTCTGGAGGTCATAGTTCAGACAGAGTTCTGATGTATCCCCCTGTAATTTATAAACTAGGATAATACATGAAGAGTACAAGTAAACACATTCTTTTGTTCTTGAATCCCATTCTATAAAGATATACAGGCTTAATGTACCCTCTTCATGGTATTAAAGCAGACAGGAGAGGATTACTTGAAGATATACTACTACTATTTATTATTTCTAAAGCGCTACCAGACGCAAGCAAAGCTGTACATTAAACAAGAGAGCTTACAATCTAATTATGACAGAGGAAAAATGTGAATTTATACATGATACTTAGGTGAGAATTACAAGGGACTTAAGAGATGGAGGGGCAGGATAGTAAGAGGAAATGACAACAGATATGGGTGCTTTACAAGTTGGCAGGGTAGGACTTAAAGGCAGCTTCAAAAAAGTGGGCTTTCAGCCTGAACTTGAAGACTACCATCAGAGACGGGGCTCGACACACTGAGTTAGGCAGGTTGTTACAGGCATACGGTGAAGCAAGGTAGAAGGGATGGATTCAGAATTGGCAGTAGAGGAGAAGGGTACCAGCAAGAGAGATTCATCCAGTGAATGGAGTTGTGGGGGCAGAGAATAGGGAAATACAAGATAGGAGAGATACCGAGGAGCGGCAGAATGAATATACTTGTAGTTCAGTAAGTGGAGTTTGAACTATATGTGGAAATGAACAGGGAGCCAGTGAAGCAACTTGAGGAGAGGGGTAACGGGATCACAATGACACTGGCAGAACACGAGGCATTCAGTAGAATTCTGAACAGATTGAAGGGGCGAGAGATGGCTTAGTGGCAGGGCAGGATTAATTCGCCGAGGGCCCCTAGGCACCCAAGTACACTGGGCCCCCTGCCCCGCCCCACCCCACCATGCACCCAGGCAGAAACAGGAAGCTGTGTCAGAGGGAAGATTTGCGCAAGCAGCACCGCTTGCACAATTACAGTTCCTGTTGCCTTTCTTACCCGCGTTGCTTGCTTGTCTTACTTTCCGTCGATTGGGGGGGGGGGGGGCCCATTGCCGATCGATGCTGGAGGGGCCCATCGCCCTGTGGAAAAAACAATGTTGATGCCCTCCTTCATCGGGCCCCTCTGACCATTTCGGGCCCTAGGCACGTGCCTACTTGGCCTATTGATTAATCCTGCCCTGCTTAGCGGAAGACCCATAAGAAGCAAGTTGCAGTAGTCCATGTGAGAGGTGACGAGAACGTGGATGAGGGTCTAGCAGCATGCTCAGAAAGGAAAGGCCAGACTTTAGCAATGTTGTAGAGAAAGAAATGACAAGTTTTGGTGGTCTGCTGGATATTGGAAGAGAAGGAAAGATACAAGTCAAAGATGATTCCAAGACTGCAAGCAGACGAGACTGGGAGTATGAGTATTATCCACCAAAATAGAGAACAAAGAAAGGGGAGAGGCAGGTTTAGGAGGAAAGATAAGGTAAAAGTGTAACGGGAAAGATAGGAAAAAACCCATGAGATAACAGAGCTCTGAAACCCAAACGAAGATAGTGTATCAATGAGTAGGCGGTGATCTACAGTGGTCATAGGCCGCATATAGATCAAGGAGGATGAGGACAGAGTAGAGGCCTTTGGATTTAGCCAGGAAGAGGTCATTGGAGACTCTAGCAAGGGCAGGTTCTGTAGAATGAGGAGGATGAAAGCCCAATTGAAACGGGTCGAGGATAGCTCGAGACAAAAGAAAGTCAAGATAACAGCGGTGAACAACACGTTCAAGTACCTTGGATAAGAAGGGGAAGAGGGAGATGGGGTGATAATTGGAGGGTCCAGTGAGAGTTATTTAAGAAGGGTTGAAACTACTGCATGTTTGAAGGCGTGCTTACCCATCTAGCCCAATATCCTGCGTCCAACAGTGGCCAATCTAGGTCACAAGTACCTGGCAGAACCCCAAACAGTAGCAACATTCCATGCTACTAATCTCTGGGACAGCAGTGGCTTTCCCCATTTATAACTCAATAGCAGACTATGGACTTTTTCTCCAGGAACTTGTCAAAAAAATTTTTTTTTTTTTTTAACCCAGATATGCTAATTGCTGTTACCACATCCTCTGATAATACATTCTCAAGATCTTCAGGCTGTAGAACTATTCATACATACAAGATTTCCTTTCCCTCTGCTAAAGGTATCAGATCAGTTAGAAAAATTGCTTACTCTTTTTAGTTTCTATTAACTGCATTGTGGAATGATCTACCTCCTGAAATAAAATCTTGTCTTTCGCTTCAGGTCTTCTGAAAAATTTTGAAAGCTATGCTGTTTCTCAACGTTTTTTTAAAACAATAATTTTTAAGGATCGTAATGTTATTCCTTGTAGATAAATCATTGTAAACCGAGTTGAACCCTATTTTTATTTTTAGGGATGACTCAGTATATAATCTAAGATTAGATTAACTACTTGAGTGAAAAAATATCTGCTCCTATTCTTTTTAAAAGTATTACAGGTACATGATAGGAATAATTTTACTTTTTGGAGGGTAATGTTTGTGCCATGTATAAGTATGAAAAGATGATGGCGGAACGTTTGAGGACCAATAAGTCCTTTAATGATGTATGGAGTCCATTAACTAATTTTATTGCATTATAATTAGGGTTATGTTTCTTTCTTTCTTTTTCCATTAGAGTCCTTGCACATCCAGGGAGGGGGGAGGGGTGGGGGAAGGGAAATGCATTTTGAGGAGTTAAATTATTTCATTATAATATTGAAATCATATCATATGTATTATTGTTTTAATAATTAAGATAAGGGGAAAAATGATTGTTTAATGAAATAATTGTATAGTTAATAGTTGTTTTTATGCAGTTTGTATGATTTACCATTTGTAATGCACTATCAAAGTTTAAAAATCAGTTAATAGTCAATCGCGTGCGAGACACTAGCGCGCCGACAATGGAGGGCAGATAATTCAGCGCAAGACATCAGCGCACCGCGGGAAAACTTAGTTTTAAAGAGCTCCAAAGCGGGGTGTGAGTGGGAAAAAACCCCCCACACACACTTTACTGCATAGTGTTTGTGCTGCTGTTGGGGGGGTGGGGTGGGGGGTTGGAACCCTCCATTATAGAGAAAATGGAACTTTTTCTGATTTTTTGGGGAAAAGTTCCATTTTCTCTATAATGTGGGGGGTTGCACCCCACACACCCTCCCCTCCCCCCCAACGGCAGCATGAATAGTATGCACCCCGTCGGAGCTCTTTAAAACTAAGTTTTCCCGTGGTGTGCTTGTGTCTTGCGCCAAATTGTCAGCACTCGATTGTCAGCACACTGTGTCTGGCGCGCGATTGTCCCGTCACCTAAAAATCAATAAAGATTTACAAAAAAAATGCATTACAGGTACAACACAGATTTTCTGGCAACAGATGGTCTGGCACTTCCTATAGTGAGGCAGTAAGCATCATCTGCAACCTGCTCCTCGTGTCAGCCTCGCCTCTCCCTCTGACACCACTTCCTAGTCCCGTGACCAGGAAGTGACATTAGAGGGACAGCCAAAGCCAGCACGCGGAGCAAATTGCAGATGCTGCTTGCCACCGACAAAGATTTAAATTGGTATTGGGGAGAGGGGAGTTGGGGGGAGAGGAGGGGTGCTGGGGTTAGAGAGTGTTCTAAATTGATTCACTGATTCAGCAAAACCATTAATGCAGCAAAGGTTTGGAGCTAGGGGTACTGGAAAATCGGTGTACCATATAACTTCATCGAGCGCCCTCTAGTTTTGGTACTTTAAGAAAGAATAGACAAATTGATTCACATTTATTTGTTCTACAGCACTCAGGATTTTGTAGGGGAAAAAAAAAAAATATATATATATATATATATATCTCACAGCTTCACCTTTACCAGTGCTGAGTAAGAAAAAAAATCAAAGACTCCCCACATGAGAAAGAACAGGAAAAATAGCAGCTAGAAGTTCAATCACACTTGTCACCAGGCCAGACACATGATCTGACCAGGGATAATATAGACCAGAACCTGGGAATTGTCTACTTTTTTTCTTCTTTCCTTTTACCACTTAACATGTTACTTTGCCAACATTTATAAATGGGCTGAGAAATTTCTTTAATGTAGGAAGGAGGCTCAGTAGCAAGGAAGACATAGGAAAGCACAATAAAAAAACTGGAGCAAGATAAGAGGGGCAGAAGGAATGAGAAACAAGAGAGGAAACAGTAGCAACAGAGAAACAATGCTGACTCTGCATGTAATCTCACCATAAAGTGTTACGTAGAGAAAGCAGAGAGCAACTGCCGAGTCATTAATCAGAGACTCCACACTAGAGAATGACACGGTAGATAACCACAGGAAACCATCCCATGTCATTCTTTAGTGTCTTTCTCAACCTCAGTCCTTCTACACCAGCATTCTTCAATGCAAGGCTTGAGGGTCAGTGGCTGTGCCCATTCATACTCTGATTCTTATGTGAGCCAAGTACAGGACAATGAAACCATTGTGACATCACTGATGAGGCTGGCTCTTAGGCATTGGTGGAATGAGGCATTATGACATCATAATATCTGCTTTGGATACCAGAGACTGTCATTCTTTAGTGTCTTTCTCAACCTCAGTCCTTCTACACCAGCATTCTTCAATGCAAGGCTTGAGGGTCAGTGGCTGTGCCCATTCATACTCTGATTCTTATGTGAGCCAAGTACAGGACAATGAAACCATTGTGACATCACTGATGAGGCTGGCTCTTAGGCATTGGTGGAATGAGGCATTATGACATCATAATATCTGCTTTGGATACCAGAGACTGTCATTCTTTAGTGTCTTTCTCAACCTCAGTCCTTCTACACCAACATTCTTCAATGCAAGGCTTGAGGGTCAGTGGCTGTGCCCATTCATACTCTGATTCTTATGTGTCAAGTACAGGACAATGAAACCATTGTGACATCACTGATGAGGCTGGCTCTTAGGCATTGGTGGAATGAGGCATTATGACATCATAATATCTGCTTTGGATACCAGAGACTGTCATTCTTTAGTGTCTTTCTCAACCTCAGTCCTTCTACACCAGCATTCTTCAATGCAAGGCTTGAGGGTCAGTGGCTGGGCCCATTCATACTCTGATTCTTATGTGAGCCAAGTACAGAATAATGAAACCATTGCGACATCACTGATGAGGCTGATTTTTAGGCATTGGTGGAATGAGGCTTTATGGCATCACAATCTCAGTTTTGGAATTTTGCTACTCTTTGGGTTTCTACCAGGTACTTAGGACCTGGACTGGCCACTGCTGGAAACAGGATATTGGGCTTCATGGACCTTCAGTTTGTCCCAGTATGGCAATGCTTATGGTCTTACGTTCTAACCATCTAGTGTCATTCTTTAGTGTCCATCTCAACTTTAGTCCTTCTACACCAACATTCTTCAATGCAAGGCTTGAGGGTCAGTGGCTGTGCTCATTCATACTCTGATTCTTATGTGAGCCAAGTAATAATAATAATAATAATAATTTATTTCTTATATACCGCTATACAGGATACTGAAACCATTGTGACATCACTGATGAGCTTGGTTCTTAGGCATTGATGGAATGAGGAATTATGACATCACAATATCTGCTCTGGATACCAGAAACTCCCATTCTTTAGTGTCAATCTCAACCTCAGTCCTTCTACACCAGCATTCTTCAATGCAAGGCTTGAGGGTCAGTGGCTGTGCTCACTCATACTCTGATTCTTCCCTCTCTCCTTAAAGAATGACATGGGGATGGCCTTCCACGGTTATCCATGGGGACGGGAACAGTGATGAATTCTGTCACTGTGTCATTCTCTACTCCACACACCTCTCCCCTGCTGAGGGGCTGGTACAGAAAGCTAGCATAGGCTCACCAATGAAGGAAATGATGGCAAAGACCAGCTTATCCTTCCAGTATGCCCAGCTATGATTTTCTCTCTTGTCAGCAAAGCGAACTTTTGAAGATGATTAGGGGTGATTCCTCCCTATCCCTAGTGAAGGGGGTTTGCTCAATATTGGGGGTGCTTACACCCACAGAGCTGACACCTGTGGTCTTGGAAGATTAACAGGTCAGCACTTGTGTACAGGCGTTTACAACTCCCCACCTCATCCGTCATCCGATCTCTAACTCACCCTCTCACACCACTTCCCTCTGTTAGCTTATATTGATTCACCATTTTTGTCCAGTGCGTCTTTCATAATTAGACTGCGAGTTCTTTTGAGCTTGTGTGTTTAGTGTTCAGCGCTGCAAGCGTCTGGTAGCACTCTAGAAATAATAAATAGTAGTACTCACAAGAATGTCAAACATCTGTTGCACACCAGAGATGTCAAGGGTGAACCACCCCAAAGAGCAAGACCAAAGGCCAAAAAATTAGATTTACTGGCAATGTGTCTGAGATATAAATCTAGAAAGATTTAACCGTGGAAAAAAGCCTCAAAGGAAGCAACAGAAAATAGTTTACTTTTTGGTCCCTCTAAACCAGTGGTCTCAAATCCGCGGCCTGGAGGCCACATGCAGCCCGCCAGGTACTATTCTGAGGCCCTCGGTATGTTTATCATAATCACAAAAGTAAAATAAAACCATTTCTTGATCATATGTCTCTTTAGCTATAAATTCCAATATTATTATTAAGGGTTAGCCAAAATGAAAGATATATAAACTCTAGAGTTTTTACCGCATGCAAAATTGTCATTTCTTTAATAATTTTTTTTTTTTCTGAGGCCCTCCAAGTACCTACAAATCCAAAATGTGGCCCTGCAAAGGTTTTGAGTTTGAGAACACTGCTCTAAACAGAAACAGTGTTATAATAGGTTTTTGGGGGTGGTTTTTTTTTTTTTTTTTTTTAAGTTACCCGAGTAAATTTCCCTGCAGGAAAACACCACTTTGCATGCGCACACAACTATATTTGCATACTGTAGATGCAGATTCAGGATAGAGACTTTTTGGCCAGTCCTGGTTTTGAACTTACATCCCAAAGAAATGAGGGATATGTAGTATCCGATCCCGGCCATTGAAATAAGTGCTGCAAAAGTCCCATAGTGCACCAGAATGGAGTGGTCGGAAGTCCAGGACTATCCTAAAATCTCCAGCCTGAACCTGGGGTATACTTGGCATCTCTGCAATTGAATCAGCGGACTTCTCCACTTCAGCTCAAACTTTTAAAGGAAAACTTGTTATATGACTGAGCCCCCCCCCCCCCCCCCCCAGAAACAAACATTTCTCTTCCCCTCCCCAATTTCTCTCTATTTTAAATTACAATCACTCTCTCTCTTCTGGTGAGTTGCTACCTGCTGTTTACATATTCACTCAACAAGTATTCCCTCTCCCCCTCCCCATATCAGCTCTCCATCATCAGGTAAAGTTCTTGAGTTGGTACCAGCTCCATAACTTTTCCATTCTTACCCTTTGAATTTAGGTCACACCTTTTCTTTTCTCTGTACCCTTCTTCCACTCACTGGGTCCACTGGCCCTTTCCAAAACAAGCCACAGGCATAAAAGTCATCCAAGTATGGAGAGCACCCATGAAGTCCGTTACTGTATTTTCTGAGGTAAATACCGCCCTCGCCCGCGCTCTGGGTGCCACTTAATTTAAATTTTGGCCACTGGCCAGTAGCTGTGGTGGGGCAGTGTATCCAGTCCCACCAATGAGAGCAGCTATACAGGAACATACTTCTGCTACCAGACTTATAGTAAGAAACAGGGGGGGAGGTGGTACCTTAGGACCTGGCTAAGGCCCTGATCTCACACCTCTCCCCAGGTTGAGTCACACAGAGAGATTCCATGCTTCTCCCTCTGCTCTGTTGCCAAAAAAAAAAAGAGAGATTCCACTCCTCCCTCCTTTGCTGAGTCACTAACAGGGACATGCCAACTAGTTTGGTACAATTCTGAGCTTCATGCCCCAGTAAAGTTCATGGAAGCGAGAGAGCGGGAAAGGATGTCGAACTTGTCCTTAGGGTGTGTCTTATTGAAAACGAGTCAAGGTGTGTCCAGAAGGGCTCGTTGCTACAGTGTGCAAATACGTTGGTTATGAACTTTCCAGTCCATTGTATTTTAAGAAGTAGGAGCAGAAATCTCTGGCATTTCTAAGTGATTGCATTCCTAGGGCATTAACTCTGTGTGTTCTAATCATCCCCACGTTTTCTAAATTCAGCTGCTGATTCTTAGTCAGAATTTTGTAAGAAGCTTTCCAGCACCTTCTATCCATCAGCAAAAACCAAGGCATCAATTCACATCATCCTTTACAAAACCAATACAAAGAAGCACGTTAAACCTATTCACCTCTCATGTCTGAGGCAGTGCAGACTTATCCAGAATTCATAGGCTGCCCTTGGTTGGGGTGTTTTGGTTTTTTTCCTTGATTTTCCGTGCGCTGACAAGGGCGGGCTAGTTTTAACCGCTTGCAGGCACAGCTGGAATACAGCTTCGGTCTCTGGCGGGAAAGGCTTTACTGAAGCTTTCCCTTTCAGCAGACTAGACTTAGATATCCATCTGAAATCCACTTCCAAACCCCCCCCCCCCCCTGCAGCCTCACCCAGTTTCTAACAGCGTGCCATAGGCCCAGCCACATGGATCTAATTACCTCACAGCTGTCAAAGCCTCTGACAAACTTACGGCATTCGATTGTTGAAATCAACGCGCATTCTCTGAGATTCAGCCGCACAAGGGTTAAAGTAGCAGAAATACTTATCAAGCTTTTGAAGCGCTTAAACATTCCTCTCTGTCTCCACCGATTGAATTAATAGGAAAAAAAAAAATCTGCCCTAATATCCAGAAATATTCCAAGTACCTCTTCATGAAAGCATATTTCCTTCCCTTCATTTGGAGGGGGAACCCTGACAGGGAGACTATGAAGAAAACATAGGCAGGCCTACCTTGAAATAAGTACAGCTGCTTTAAAGAGAGCCTCTTTAACAGAATTGCCAACTTATTTCCATGCCGCCATGAGATGTTGATCCAGTCCTGGTTTCTGCCGCAATGCATGCATGGAATTGTAGTTCTCTTTGCCACAATGCTGTTTAAGAAATACGGAACTGTAATTCTATGCATGCAATAGGGTAAATTCAGGACTCAGTTAACAATTGATGAAATGAAGTTAGAAAGTGTTGTTAAGTGACTGAAGCCAGGGACGTGAGAACATTTTCAAAGGCTAAATCTTGATACATAAAACCACAGAAGGCAGGGTTGCCAACTGAATCCAGATTAAAAGGACAGGATTGATCTGGTCCTGGGTTTACCTTTTGAAGCATACAGGGACTTGTAGTTCTTCTGATTTCTCCATTGCAATTCCTTAGAAAAAGCAAGACTACAAAGCCCAGCATGCACTGGGGTAAACCTAGAACTGGATCAACCCTGTCCGAATCTAGATCTAGTTAGCAGCACATAAGAGATACACCCCAAAATCCAGTTGGGAAATTCAGCTTAAAGTTTCTGACAGGAGCAATTGGAACATCTTATTGTTTGGTGTTCCACAACTGCCAAATTATTCAGTTCCTAGTTTTTCACTTACTTCTCAAAGCAGTGTGATACTTGTAGTCTCTTGTAATCAGCGCTTACAGGTCCAGGAATACAATAGGATGGGGTTGACAGAAATCCAGGACTGGTCTGAAATTTCCCTCCTGGAACTAGGTAACTTGCCAACTCTGTGGGGATTTTTAACCCCTCCCCCAAGCTTCCCATTTGATAAAGATATGTGGGACAATAAAATTGATTGGGCCATGGCCGGTGATCCACCCTGTTCTGCTGCCTATGGTCTCTGGAAGCAGGTAATATTTTATTCCAGGAGTGGGCAACCTCAGTCCTGAAGGGCTACAATCCAGTCGGGTTTTCAGGATTTCCCCCAATAAATATGCATGAGATCTATTGGCATGCACCGCCTCCATTGTATGCAAATAGCTCTCATGTATATTTAGGGGAAATTGCATAAACCTGACTGAATTGTGGCCCTCGAGGACTAAGGTTGCCCAGCTCTGTCTTATGCAAACTTGTCCTTCAAAAATGATTTTAGCAACACTGTATAGAAACAGTGCAAAGAAAGTCAACAAGACAGATCCATTAAGGAAGGGGTTCTCAACCCAGTCCTCGGGGAAACACTCAGCCAGTCAAACTTTCAGGATATCCACAATGAATATTTATGAGAAAGTTTCATGCACTTCTTTGCGGGTATTCTGAAAACTCAACCGGCTGCTTGTGTCCCGAGGACTGAGTTGAGAATTCTTGAATTAAATAACCTGTGCTACCTGGGAGACCGTATTGAGTTGACACCATCGTAATACAGATGTAAGATCCAGCCAGGAGGCCTTACTTAACCTGCCACAACTCTTGCAAAGATGGATTATTAAGTTAACCTAACATAAAATCGGATTTCTATACCGCATAACCTTAAAAGTTCGATACGGTTTACAAAAAGTTAGAAAAAAAATATTAGAGAGAACCATGAGGATCTAATCATCTAGATGTTTTGAGAAAAGATGTTTTCAGGTGTTTCCTAAAGTGTGCATAGGAATTAGATGTAAATAATAAATGTCAAAAATCTTTATCGAGAGACGTCGCCTGAAATGAGAGAGTATGGTCATGAAATTTATTGCTTTTACAACCCCTGAATGATGGGGGTATGAAAAGGGCACGAGATCTTCTATTATTCCTTTGAGGAGCTAATGGGAATCTATTGAAGTTCTCCCATGGAATAAGCACCCAAGAAAGGTTGGAAGGGAGCAGGACTGCCAGTCCTTGTGGAAATCCTTAAAACTCCAATTTTCTCTGCAATCAGAGCATTGGTTAGCTTATGTCAGTGGTCTCAAACTCAAACCCTTTGCAGGGCCACATTTTGGATTTATAGGTACTTGGAGGGCCTCAGAAAAAAAAAAAAGCTAATGTCTTATTAAAGAAATGACAATTTTGCATGAGGGAAAACTCTTTATAGTTTATACATCTTTCCTTTTGGCTAAGTCTTAATAATAATATTGTCATTTATAGCTAAAGAGACATGATCAAGAAACTTTTATTTTACTTTTGTGATTATGATAAACATACCGAGGGCCTCAAAATAGTACCTGGCGGGCCGCATGTGGCCCCCAGGCCGCAAGTTTGAGACCACTGGCTTATGTGGATTTCTTCTCCTCTTATGTTCTCTGTTTAATGTAACATAGTAACATAGTAGATGACGGCAGATAAAGACCCGAATGGTCCATCCAGTCTGCCCAACCTGATTCAATTAAAAAAAAATTGTTGTTTTTTTTTTTTGTTTGTTTTTTTTTTTCTTCTTAGCTATTTCTGGGCGAGAATCCAAAGCTTTACCCGGTACTGTGCTTGGGTTCCAACTGCCGAAATCTCTGTTAAGACTTACTCCAGCCCATCTACACCCTCCCAGCCATTGAAGCCCTCCCCTGCCCATCCTCCTCCAAACGGCCATACACAGACACAGACCGTACAAGTCTGCCCAGTAACTGGCCTAGTTCAATCTTTAATATTATGATGGGAATACTTCTGGCGTGGGATGCGGGATTTCATGACAGGAATATCTGGCACAACTGGGCAGAGAAGGCTGTGTGTAATCAGCATAATTATGGTTGAATGACTGAATTTTTGTTATTGACTTACAAATATAGGGCTCCTTTTACAAATTTGCTTTAGCAATTCCCCCACGGCACATGCACCGAAGCCCATTCATTTCCTGTGGGCTTCAGTGCATTTTTTCACAAGAGATTTGCAACCACGACTTTGCTTTGTTTTAAGTATTTGTATTTAGATCCCATTCTCCCAGAAGAGCTCAGAACAACTTACTAGTTTACATACGTACATAATAAACATTACAGGGTAGAGCATCCGACAAGCTTAAAGATTCATTGAAACTGAACGGGGTAGTGTACTCCATTCTTTCAACTATTAAAATCTTAAGGATCCACTTGGACGGAGATCTATCATTAGAGGTCCAAATTAATTCTGCTATGGAAGCTTCGGACAATCAGACCCTATTTCAGCTTTAATGCATTCAAGGCTTTTGGTCCAATCCTTAGTCTTAAGCACTTTAGACTACTGCAATCTGATTGAGGCAAGAATATTGTTTAAGTTAGGTTGCACTTGTTACAAGACATTGCACGGTCTGGTTCCAACTTGCATTTCTGATCACTTTAAGTTCGTTGACAGAATGCGTTTTGCACAAAGTCTCAGACTGTTTGAATTTCCTTCAGCAAAAGGCTGTCATTAGAAAAGATTCTTTAATCGAATTCCGGCTTATCAGGTGGCTTTATGGGATAGGAATTTTGGCACTCTGATTCTAGGATCTTACTTAAGTTTTAGGGAAACGTTAAAAACTTATCTATTCTAAAAAAAAATTTTAAATAAGCTGAATTGTAATTCGCTGTGAATGTGCAGTATTTTAGAATTGTAAACTGCACAGAACTGTATGGAAGCTGTGGTATACACATGATTTGTTATGTTATTTTAGATCATGACCTGATAGGACAATACATAGGGGAGCATGATAGTACTCAAAAGCATAGTATTAGTTAATAGGATATGACAGGACAAGACCTCATACAGCATAGGGTGGTGATGTTATGAGTTTGGTTTGACATTGTGGTAACTAATAGAGCTTGACAGTACAGTAAAACCTTGGTTTGTGAGCATAATTCGTTCCAGGAGCATGCATGTAAGTCAAAGCACTCGTATATCAAAGCGAATTTCCCCATAGGAAATAATGGAAACTCAGACGATTCGTTCCACAACCCAAAAACTTTAATACAAAATACAGTACTGTACACACTTGTATTGCAAGACCTCGCTCGTTTCGAAAAGTCGCTACACTGTGGGTGAATTGGGCGTGATGCTTTTTATTACATTTAGCCGTGCTCAGCGTGAGATGTGCATATGTTTGTGCGCGCTTGAACTGCGGGTTCAGTTCTTGTGCTTGTATTATGTTCAGCTGCGCTCAGCGATGCGACGCATGTATATTGTGCATACTTGACATGACGCGCGTATACGTACTCGTACTGCAAGACAACGTATGTTTACCTAGTTAAAATTTAATAAAATGTTTTGCTCGTCTTGCAAAACACTCGCAAACCACGTTACTCACTATCCAAAATTTGACTGTAAATTATTGTGCCTGACAGTACAAAGCGTGGTAAGGCAGTACATAACAGAGCATGGCAGTGTATTAGGATGTATGACAGTACAGAAACCCCTCTGAATCCGTGGTTTCAGTACCCGCGGATTTGGTTATTCGCAATTTTTTAAATAAAACTCTGCATCGGACCTACTTAGCTAGTCTCCATAGAATAATGGCCTTTTATAGTTCTACAATTTTGTAAGCTTGAACCTTCTGCTAGAGATAGTTTCTGGCAGAAAGAGTTGGGTCCGCTTGGAAACAGTGATCATAACGTGATCAAATTTGAGCTGATTTCGGGACTGACATTGCAAAAGAAATCTACTGTAGAGGCATTTAATTTTGAAAGGATGACTATGATAAAATGAGGAAAATGGTTAAAAAGAAGCTAAAAGGTTCAGTTGCAAAGGTTAGGACTGTAAACCAGGCATGGATGTTATTTAATCTTCCGTCATCTACTATGTTACTATGTTAAAGGTACCATCATGGAAGCCCAGACCAGATGTATTCCACATATTAGCAAAGGTGGAAAGAAGAGGGAACGAGAGCTGGCATGGTTAAAAGGTGAAGTGAAAGAGGCCATTAGAGCCAAAAAAAACATCCTTTAAAGAATGAAAATAGGATCTGAATGAAGAAAATAAGAAGAAACACAAGCACTGGCAAGTTAGATGTAAAGCATTGATAAAGAAAGCTAAGAAGGAATATGAAGAGAAACTTGTCAATGAGGCAAAAACGCATAACAATTTTTTTAGATACCTCAAAAGCAGAAAACCAGTGAGGGAATCCGTGGGACCATTGGATGATCAAGGAGCAAAAGGGGCGCTCAAGGAGGATAAAGCCATTGCGGAGAGACTGAATAAATTCTTTGCTTCGGTCTTTATAGAAGAAGATGTAAGAGATCTACCTGAACTGGAAATGATTGTCAAGGGTGATGATGCAGAGGAACTGAAAGAAATCTTGGTGAATCTGGAAGATGTACTAAACCAAATCGGCAAGTTAAAAAGTAATAAATCCCCTGGACCGGATGGTATACATCCCAGGGTACTAAAAGAACTCAAACATGAAATTGCTGACCTGCTGTTAGTGATCTATAACCTGTTGCAAAAATTGTCTGTAGTACCTGAAGATTGGAGAGTGGCCAATGTTACTCTGATTTATTAAAAGGGTTCTAGGGGTGATCCAGGAAATTACAGACTGGTAAGCCTGACTTCAGTGCCAGGAAAAATGGTGGAAATAATTATAAAAAAATAAAATTGTGGAACAGGTACACAAACATCATTTAATGAGACAGAGTCAACATGAGTTCAGCCGAGGGAGATCTTGCCTCACAAATTTGCTTTATTTCTTTGAAGGTGTGAATAAACATGTGGCTAAGGGTGAGCCAGTTGATGTAGTGTATCTAGATTTTCAGAAAGCCTTTGATAAAGTTCCTTATGAGAGGCTCCTGAGAAAATTAAAGAGTCATGGGATAGGTGGCAAAGTTCAGTTGTGGATTGGGAATTGGTTATTGGATAGAAAACAGAGGGTAGGGTTAAATGGTCATTTTTCTCAATGGAGAAGAGTAAACAATGGAGAGCCACAGGGATCTGACTGGGACTGGTGCTATATAACTTATTTATAAATGATCCGGAAATTGGAATGACGAGTGAGGTGATTAAAATGAATGCAGATTGTGAAAAATTGCAGGCGGACCTTAGGAAATTGGACAACTGGGCGACCAAGTGGCAGATGAAATTTAATGTGGACAAATGCAAATTGATGCACATTGGGAAGAATAACCTGAATCAATTATCGGATGCTAGGGTTCACCTTGGGGGTTAGTGCCCAAGAAAAGGATCTGGGTATCATTGTAGACAATACAATGAAACCTTCCACCCAATGTGTGGCGGTGACAACAAAAAGCAAACAGGATGCTAGGAATTATTTTTAAAGGGATGGTTAACAAGACTAAGAATGTTATAATGCCCCTGTATCGCTCCATGGTGCGATCTCACCTGGAGTACTGCGTTCAGTTCTGGTCTCCTTATCTCAAGAAAGATATAGCGGCTCTAGAAAAGGTTCAAAGAAGAGTGACCAAGATGATAAAGGGGATGGAATTCTTCTCATATGAGGAAAGACTAAAATGGTTAGGGCTGTTCAGCTTGGAAAAGAGATGACTGAGGGGAGATATGATTGAAGTCTTCAAAATCCTGAGTGGAGCAGAACGGGTACAAGTGGATCAATTTTTTATTCCATCAAAAATTACAAATATTAGGAGACACTCGATGAATTTACAAGGAAATTCTTTTAAAACCAATAGGAGGATAAATTTTTCACTCAGAGAATAGTTAAGCTCTGGAACACGTTGCTAGAAGTTGTGGTAAGAGCGGGTAGCGTAGCTGGTTTTAAGAAAGGTTTAGACAAGTTCCTGGAGGAAAAGTCCATGGTCTTTTATTGAGAAAGATATGGGGGAAGCAACAGCTTGCCCTGGATCGGTAGCATGGAATGTTGCTACTCCTTGGGTTTTGGCCAGGTAGTGTGGACCTGGATTGGCCACCATGAGAATGGGCTACTGGGTTTGATGGATCATTGGTCTGACCCAGTAAGGCTATTCTTATGTTCTTATGATTGTATCTTGTCTATGCTGTCAGTGATTATTATTATTATTTTTTTTTTTTTAATACATCTAGTTGATTATCCTTTTGACTTCTATTTATACCTTTTTGACCTTATTGAGGAAGACGTCTGTGAGGTTTTGCGCTGCTGGTTGGGACTTTTGTTCATAAGGGTCCTTTTATGGTGATGTTATGAGGTTTTGTACAAGGCGAAATAGTTTCTTGTTGTCAGGGGTTTTGTTTTCTATTTCTTCTGCATAATAGTTTTTCTTAGCTTCGGCTATATTAAATTTGTATTTGTTGATCACTGTCCTCCATCTTGTTTTGTGGTCATATGTCTTTTCTGCCATTGTCTTTCCAGTCTTTGGCAGGTTTGCTTTTCTTTTCTCAGTGATTCTATGAACCGTAGAGAGGCTTTGGTGTGTTTTACCTTGCAGTGGTGTAAGGGGGGGCGAGATCGTCAAGAGTGTCTGTGAGAGATTTGTTCCAATTTGACAGCATTGCTTTGGCCAAGTCAGTTGTATCAGTTAGTGAGATGGCGACTTTGTTCCAGAATTGGGTAGGGTTTATTTTGCCTCTTACCAGTTTAGTAGAGTAGGTGGAATTGCTGGTTGTGTTTGTCAGTTGGAGACGTAGGTTGAATGAAAGGAGATAATGGATCTGACCAGAGGACCAGTTAGTATTAGTGCTGAGACAGGAGTGTGTGGAAGCAATGAAGCCTAGGGTATGGCCTTTTTCATGTGTCAGACCAGAGGTTTTGAGATCTATTTTGCAGTCTTCCAGCAGCATTTTGAAGTAGCGAGTGACATTATTATCAGAGGCTTCAAGGGGAAGATTTATGTCTCCAAGTATAAGCAATTATGGCAGACTAGACTCAAGATAATTTTTTGCAGGTTTGTGTTATTGCATGATTGAGGGCCAGGAGAGTAATATATCAATAGGAGACAGATGCTGCTCTTGTTGGTGTTAGACTAATCTTCAAGTTTTCAAATTATATATTCAAGGCCTACTGCCGCCTAACTTGGAGCACCACAGGGCCTTTGCTTCTATTCCTGAAGCTTGAATGTTTGATCAAAGTGTTTGCTAATACACTGTACTGAACTAGTTTCTACTTGTAAAAGCAGTTCATAAAACTGTAAATTAAATCTAAATACCACAGAGATAGGCATATGGTATCTGCACACTATCATACTATAGGATTGTGCTCTTCAATGCAAGGCCTGGGGGCCAATGGCAGCCTCTAGAGATCTCCATCATTTTTTTTATCTGTTACTCTCTGCCTTTCTACCCAAGTTCACAACAGAAAGGGAAAGTGAATGGGGGGAGCGGGGGAGGGGGGGGGTAAAGAGCCATATACTTGAAAGACAAGGCATTTCTCAATACATGAAAAGAATGCATTTGGAAAGGCCCACCTTCTTGAGGATATCTCTAATATTGAAGTTAAATGGCACTCATTAAAATCTGCACTTTTCCATATGGCATGGTGCCTAACTCTACTAGCGTGTAACTCAAAAGGGTGTGTGACCGTGGGCAGGTCAGGGGCGCTCTGAAAAACTCTGCATGTAGTTGGAGAATGTGACCTCGTTGCGCCAAACTTGGGCACTGGCATTTACACAAGGTTTCAGCGGGCATAAATCCTGACACTTAAAGTTAGAACACAAGAACATAAGCATTGCCTCTGCTGGGTCAGACCAGAGGTCCATTATGCCCGGCAGTCCGCTCATGCGGCGGCCCATCAGGTCCAGGACCTGTATAGTAATCCTCTATCTATACCCTTCCATCCCTTTTTCCTTCAGGAATTTATCTAATCCTTTCTTGAACCCCGATATCGTGCTCTGTCCTATCACACTCTCTAGAAGCTCATGCCAGGTGTCCACCACCCTTTGGGTGAAGAAGAACTTCCTAGCGTTGGTTCTGAATCTGTCCCCTTTTAATTTTTTCGAGTGCCCTATCGTTTCTTGCAGTTTTCGAAAGTTTGAAGAATCTATCCCTCTCCACTTTCTCTATGCCCTTCATGATCTTGTAAGTCTCTATCATGTCCCCTCTAAGTCTCCGCTTTTCCAGGGAAAAGAGCCCCAGTTTCTCTAGTCTTTCAGCGTATGAAAGGTTTTCCATACCTTTTATCAATCGCGTCGCTCTTTTCTGGACCCTCTCGAGTAATGCCATATCCTTCTTAAGGTACAGCGACCAATATTGGACGCAGTACTCCAGATGCAGGTGCAGGTATCGGCGCTAAGTGCTTTGATTTTTTTTTTCCAGCTCTGAATTTTGAACACTATTATCCACTATCTGGATACCATGGATTGGAAGAGTAGCTGAACTGCTGGGAGCCAAGCCTCCATCTTTTTCCCCTCTTCTCCACCCCTGGATCCAGTATTTGCCCCTGCCTGTGACCCAGCAAATCCCCTTCCCCGGTGTACCTCACCACGTTCGCAAGTGGAAGCAGGAACGTCCATCTGCTGCCTGCGCTGGTCTCTCTAGGCTTCCCTCTGCTGTGGCCCACTCTTGCTGATGTCACTTCCTGTTTCCTCTGGTGTGACGCAGCAGGGGGAAGCCTAGAGAGAGCAGTGTGGGCAGCAGGTGTGCATTGCTGCTGCTGCTGCTCATGAGCATGGTGAGATCGATAGTACTCGTGGCGGAATACTGTGCAACTGCGCAACACAGAATTTGCACAGATTACCCAGGCGTGCAGAATTCTCAGGATATCTACACAGAATATGCTTCAGTTTGGGGCAGGTATCCTGAAAACCTGACTGGGTGTTTCCCAATGACTGTGTTGAGCTGCTATGATTACGCTGTAACAGAAATATTGTATCTAGAATCTGCATCTGGATACTGCAGGGAATTGCTGTGACAGGTATAGTCATCAGATATGAATCTTCCACCTTTTATATTGCATAAATTACCTAGGTAATCACACATTTCTCACAAATGACTCATGGATAAGCTCTCATGAAGGAATTGGAAAACTTTGCCACACACCCTCTTATATTACATATTTATTTTGTAAAAATATTTACTCCTAAAATAAAATGTACCATGAGCGTTTTTGTTTGTTTTTTTTGGGCAGATTCCTGATCACTGGTAAACTGTAGAAGAGACATGTCAGCTACAGCGATAGAACGACCATGAGTCAAGCTGAGGATAAAACTAGGGATCTACCGTTTGGAAAGAAAGACCTTTTATTAGGTTATAGCATTCTTGCTTTAGAATCATAGAAACATGATGGCAGATAAAGGCCAAATGGTCCATCCACTATCTCCTCATCTCCCTATTGGCTAAGGCTCTTAACATTTGCATCTCCTCTTCCTATAGGCTAAGGCTCTTAACACCTGCATTGTGATGTCATAGAACTTTATGGTTATAGAAACATGATGGCAGATAAAGGCCAAATGGCCCATCTAGTCTGCCCATCCACAGTAACCATTATCTCTTTCTCTCTCCAAGAGATCCCACATGCCTATCCCAGGCCCTTTTTAATTCAGACACAGTCTCTGTCGTCGCCACCACCTCTTCCAGAAGACTATTCCATGCATCTACCACCCTTTCTGTAAAAAAGTATTTCCTCAGATTACTCCGGAGCCTATCACCTCTTATCCCCTCTCCTATGCCCTCTCATTGCAGAGTTTCCTTTCAAATGAAAGAGACTTGATTCATGCGCATTTACATTACGCAGGTATATAAACGTCTCTATCACATCTCCCTCCCTCCAAAATATACAGATTGAGATTTTTAAGTCTGTCCCCATATGCCTTATGTTGAAGACCGCACACCATTTTAGTAGCCTTTGATATACAATGGCTTTTTTGCTATGTTTACTAAACCCACAGAATGCCCTATTTTAATGTGTTAGAAATAAGAGTCCGTATAAGGCACCTGAACCCTACTGGGTGTAATTATGGCATTACATCTGAGACCTGTGAATGAGGATTCTACTCTCTGCCAGCCAGCTGATCACTGGCAGTGCCCTGAGAGCAATGGGGAGGGGCTTTACCTTGCACATACATGTTCTCAGGGGCTGTCATAATACGAAGAGAAGGCATCTGCAGACCGAAAGTTCTCCTCTCCTCACAGAATAACAGTCACTCAACATAGGAACCCAAAACTACCCTACTGGGACCATTGCTGGAGACAGACATGCCCAGAGTACAGGAGAAAATCCCTTGCTCAGCTTAACTTGGTACTGTAATTCCAGTCCAGACACTCCCCTACAGAAACCTGTTCAGTCTCACAGCTTTGCAATGAGGCGTGATAATACATCAAGAGGTTCAAAACTAAAAGAGGAGAAAAGGATTTAGAAAAAAAAAAAAATAACAACCAAGAACTAAAAATGAATTTCAGGGTTCTGCTCCTAGTCTAGGTTGGCCCTGGTCCCATTTTGTTCTGGGTTTAGTTGCTGTCATTGTTGCCGTTCGTCCTGTCCCTGTCTCTCGTTACCACAGATTTCAGGCAGGCAACTGATTTAGCTCACTAACACTAGCTGGTCTCAGAAGACAGCTTGATGGATGATGGTGGTGGTTGGACAGTGAAAACATTTTATGCTCGTTCCCTTTTTCCCCACCTAAGTGTCAAACTTCTACTCACAATGCACTTCTGTGACACCTTGGAATTGTCCTGATACTCATGAGAGAGAGATGCACCCCTTCAAGTCTTCAATTTAAAAAAAAATGTGGTGGTCTTACAATGAGGACACAGTTGTCCTCCATGTAGAGGGGAACAGAGAGAGTAATGAGTGTGAACTGACTGGGGGGGGGGGAGATTGAAAAAAAAGTGCTCATTAAAATCTGTCCTTCATCTCCTGCCCCTCTCACCTGTTGGTGTTCAGGTACCTTTATGGTTTCCTGCTTCAGTCCCTGAAGGGTGTCACTTACCTTCCCCTGGTTACAGTCACTCAGGCAACGCCAGTACTAGACTACGCTTGGAACTGCTTCTGGGATGAATGCTGTGTCTTCGGTCCCCCCACCTCCCCTGATCAGAGATAAGTCTTGCTTGTGGAGTGATCCTGTTGCCAAAAGCAGGTGAAACTCTGTCTGTACACTGTACAGGGAAGGGCTCTGTACACCCATGTGATGAGAGACAGCCAGAAAGCATACTCCCTGCCACAGCTGCTCTTACTCACTGCCTTTTCTCAACATTGAATGCCTCAGCTGTGATTCTGCCTTCCCCTCTCCAAGAGACAGTCGCCTCCTATAGGTAGCACAAGATCTCACTCATTCTGTTTCCTCCTTGTAGGGTTTAGTTTGGACACAGTCGTTGGGGGCAGTTCTAGATAGGATGGTGCAATTCTGGCGCCCAAAAAGTGAACATTAAGGGGTTCATTTTCAAAAAAGAAAAATGTCCATACAATGGCATAAAGTGGCACTTGGACATCTTACTGGCCAAAGTGTCTAAGTAGTCGTTGCAAGTCTCATATTAACAATATGCTGACAATGTTGTATTTTTCTTTCCAGTACACAAGTGGGGGACGGATCTGCAACACTCTATAAATGGTTATACAGTATGTCAAAGATAGAAAAATGAATGAATGGTCACTGTCTGTGTTTAAATTTAGGAACAGAGGTGATGCTCGTAGGGAGAAGTGGGGAAGAAACGTGGCTTGATTCCTTATGTGTGTTAGGAATGACATTACCTATTAAGAAGGAAATGAGAGTTTTAGGGGTTGTTCTGGACTCAGGTCTAACCATGAAATTACAAATTGTCAAGTCTATAAAGGCATGTTTTTGGTCAACTTCATATGTTTCATCGCCTTAAATCATTGATCATGACCTATGATTTTAGAACTGTTCTACAAGGGATGGTTTTGCCGAGGTTGGACTATTGCAACATCCTCTACCTTAGAATTTCCAAGACAAGAAGAATGTTACAATTGATACAAATGCTGCAGCCAGGCTAATTTGGGGGTGTCGATAGGAAGACACATATAACACCAATTTTTGAAGAAATTACACTGGTTACCAGTTATGTTTTGAGTACACCACAAGGTTATTTCTGTGATCCATCAAACTGTTTATCATCAAACACCGTGGTCTTTTCAACAAGTCATTGTGAACTATAAACCAAGCAGATCTTTACGATCTGAAAATAAAAACCTATTAACCTCAAGGAAGCAAGGTTTACTATGCAGACACCAGAGCAATGACGTTCTGCGTAGCGGGTGTTAAGATGTGGAATGCTTTGGTGAGTCAGTTGCGACGATGTATCGATCAGTCTCAATCCAAGAAACAGCTAAAAACCCAATTGTTTGTCACCACATTCCTAAGCAGTTCTGTTGATTTAAAAATTTTAGTTTGTCATAATTATTATGTTTGTTTTAACTGATGTGAACCATTTAGTTTTTAAGCGGTATCAAAAATTTTTAAATAAATACATTTTTGAAACTGACTTTCTAGATGTCTTACTAGACTTACTACTACTATTTATCATTTCTATAGCGTACACAGCGTTTTACATTTAACATACAATGGACAGTCCCTGCTCGGAAGAGCTAACAATCTAATTTGACAGACAGGACATCTCAGGGTTAGGGAGATTATGGTAGAGGAAATGATACAGTGGGTATAGGTATCTGGCAGCTGTGAGTGGGAGTTAAAAGTTGAAAGCAGTTTTTAAAAAGTGGGCTTTTAGCTTGGATTTGAATACTAGGCAGTTGGCAGTGGAAGAGAAGGGTACAGATAAGAGGGGCTTGCCCGATGAACGGAGTTCACGGGGAGGAGCATAGGGGGAGATAAGTGAAGAGAGATATTGGGGGGCTTCAGAGTGAATGCATTTGTAAGTCAGTAAGAGGAGTTTAAACTGTATTCGGGAAATGGATGAGGAGCCAATGAAGTGACTTGAGAATAGTGGCTCTCACAGAATATGAGTCATGCAGCAGAATTTTGAACGGATTGAAGAGGTGAGAGATGGGTGCACGGGAGGCCTGAGAGAAGTACGTTGCAGTAGTCTAAGCATGAGGTAATGAAAGCGTGGATAAGGGTTTTGGTAGTGTGTTCAGAGAGAGGATGGATATTGGTAATATTACAGAGGAGGAAGCGACAGGTTTTGGCAGTTTGTTAGATCTGAACAGAGAAGGAGAGAGGAGTCAAAGATCACCCCAAGGTTGCGAGTTGACGAGACAGGGAGGAGGATGGTGCTATCCACAGAAATAGAGAAAGGTGAAAGGGGGGGAGATGAGTTTATGTGGAAAGATAAGGAGTTCAGTTTTAGCCATATTTAGTTTGAGATGGCAGTGAGACATCCAAGTGGCAATGTCGGACAGACAGGTTGAGATTCGGGCTTGAATTCCTGTAGAGATATCTGGTGTGGACAGGAAGATCTGGGAGTCATCAGCATAGAGGTGATATTGAAAACCCTGATAGAATATCAGTGTACCAAGAGAGTACATATATATGGAAAAGAGGAGAAGGCCCAGGACGGAGCCTTGGGGCGCCAATAGACAGTGGGATGGCAGTGAAGGAGGATCAACTGTAACATACACTGAAAGTACGACGAGAGAGATAGGAAAAAAACCAGGAGAGAACATAACCCTGGAATCTTAGTGAGGACAGCATGTCGAGAAGGAGGTGGTGATTGATTAACAGTGTCAAAGGCAGTAGACAGATTGAGAAGAATGAGGATAGAGTAGAGTCCATTGGATTTAGCCAACAACAGATCATTAGAGACTTTAGCAAGGGCAGTTTCTGTAGAATGGAGAGGGTGAAAGCCCAATTGAAATGGGTCAAGAACATTATGAGAAGAAAGGAAGTCCAAATAATGCCGGTGAACAGCACGTTTGAGTAGTTTGGATAGGAAGGGGAGGAGAGAGATAGGGTGGTAGTTGGAGGGGGATGTGTGTCTAGTGAGGGCTTTTTGAGGAGGGGTGTAACTACGGCATGTTTAAAGACATCAGGAACTGTAGCAGTGGAGAGCAAAGGTTGAGGATGTGACAGATGGGAGGGATTACATTGGGAATGATGTATCCGAGTAGGCAGGTAGGAATCGGATCAGAGGAACAGGTGGTAGGTTTGGAGGAGGAGAAAATGTGAGCAGTTTCCTCTTCTGTGACTTCAGAAAAGGAAGAAAGGGTTGTAGGGGTTGTTGAAGGGAGGTTGACAGAATGGACAGTGGGGGGAGGTGACATGGTTGAGAATTCAAGGTGGATCTTGTGAATCTTGTTATAGAAGAACTCTGCCATTGTTTGGGGGGGAGAGTGAAGAGGGGATAGGAGGTGGGAGCATTTTGAGTAGAGAGTTGAGTGTGGCAAAGAGATGGAAAGGGTTGGCACCAAGAGAGTTAGTTAAATGGTTGTACTAGTCTTGTTTGGCAAGCGAGAGGGTAGATTGGAAGGACGTCAGCATGAATTTGAAATGAATGAAGTCGGCATGTGTGCGGGATTTAAGCCAAAGATGTTCAGGAGCTCGGGCACAGGAGGATTTTGGGGGTCAATCAGGGCTGGGGTTTAGCATGTCTTACAGGACGGGAAATGGGAGGGGCAAGTATGGAGTTATAGGAGAGGACAGCTTCATTGGTAGACTTGTTTGACATAGTAGTAGAAAGGAGGGATGAGACAGTGGTGGAGAGCGTGTCAGGATCAATAGCCTGAAGGTTCCTAAATGTATGGGTAGTGATTAGTCAGGTTTGGGGGGAGGGTGATGAGTTGTGAAGGTTAACAGCTGATAGTCAGAGATGGTAAGTATTGAGGTGGAGAATTCGGTGATAGAGCAGTTCTTTTTGTCTGCAGTACATCCAAAGTTCAAGGGGGCATGTTAAGGGCATACATTTCTTGTATTCAGTCTTTATCTCCACCACCTCTACCGTGAGACTGTTCCATGCATCTACCAAGTTTAGCAGGTCGTTTTTGGGGAAAAAAAAAAAAAGTAGATGTAATGTGGTTTTGAAAATGGCCATTTTCTCCACCCAATTTTTGGATGTCTTCCTCAAGACGTCCTATTGAAAATGTCCCTCCACACCAATATTCTATAAAGGCCAAATTATGCACCAAAACCGTTATAGAATATTAGCTTGTCGACAAAGACGTGCCCATACTTTCAAAGTTACTGGTACCACATTTCTCACAGCTGGCACAATAGATTCTGAAGAACGCTACTCGTATTCTCATGGACTCTTGATGTAGGCAAGTTAGCTGAAACACAGCCCATGTCGGGTCCTTGTTCTGCCATTGTTTTACTTGTGTATGCGTTTTACCTTGATTAAGCTTATTTGCCAGCTGGATGGGTTGGTCATCTCTGCTTTATTTTGTTTGCCTAAATGTAGGCACAACCATTTATGCCTGACAACTGCCCATGCCTAAATGCAGCAGTTGCACATGTAACTATCAGCATTCTGTGAAGGGCACAATAAAATAGCTAGAGTGCCCTTGAAACACCCACATTTACACCTCAGCTGCAGTTGTATATTATAAGATGTAGGCACCAAATTTATTGAATAGGAGTTGACCTCTCTAATGCGTGTAACTAGAATTAGTGCCACTTAAGAAAATAAGAAGTGCCTTACTGGGACAGACCGAAGGTCCATCAAGCCCAGTATCCCGTTTCCAACAGTGGCCAACCCAGTTCCCAAGAACCTAGCTAGATCCCAAGTAGCAAAACAGATTCTATGCTGCTTATCCTAGGAATAAGCAGTGGATTTCCCCAAGCCATCTCAATAATGGCCTATGGATTTCTCTTTTAGGAAATTATTCAAGCCTTTTTTAAACCCCGTTAAGCTAACTGATTTCACCACATTCTCCGGCAATAAATTCCAGAGTTTAATTACACACTGTGTGAATAAATATTTTCTCCGGTTGGTTTTAAATCTACTACTTAGTAGCTTCATCGCATGCCCCCTAGTCCTAATATTTTTGGAAAGAGTGAACAAGCGATTCACATCTACCCTTTCCACTCCACTCCACTCTGTATTTTATAGACCTCTATCAGAACATCCCTGAGCCGTCTCTTCTCCAAGCTGAAAAGCCCTAGCCTCTTAGCCTCTCCTCATAGGAAAGTTATCCCAAACCTTTTATCATTTTCGTCGCCCTTCTCTGTACTTTTTTAATTCCACTATATCCTTTTTGAGATACAGCGACCAGAACTGCAAACTGTGTTCAAGTTGTGGTCGTGCTACAGAGCAATACAAGGACATTATAACTTTGGTTTCCATCCCTTTCCTGATAATTCCTAACATTCTATTTGCTTTCTTAGCTGCCGCCGCACATTGAGTTGAGGGTTTCAACATATCCTCAACTATGACACCTAGATCCTTTTCCTGGGCAGTGACTCCTAACATAGAACCCAGCATCACGTAGCCATAGTTCAGGTTCCTCTTTCCCACATGCATTATTTTTTCGCTTTTAGTGGCACTTACGTGTCAAGATCCAATCAAATAATTGTGAGGTATTCTATAAAGCTTGCACACATTTTTGTACGCAAGTGTGTGCACTATTTATAGGATTAGTGGGGGAGGAATGCGGTCACTGCTCAAAGGACTTGTACGTACAGCAGTAGGTGCATTTTGCATAAGTACCTTCTTCCCTCGAGAAACAGCTAATCTTTGGCTGTGTAACTCACTGAGGGCCCCTCTTACAAAGCTGCGGCAGCGAGTCCTGCGCGGCAAACGTGAAGCAGCCCATTCAGTCACTATGGGTTGCATTTGCCTTGCTGGGACGCGCTAATGTGGCTTTGCAAAAGGAACCCTATGTTTCTTTGGGCGGGATTTGGAGCAGGTCAAAGATAGAGAAAAATCTTAGATATAAGGTATCCGTATAAAAGTATGCGCATATATTTAGTAGCAGCATAGATTGATTCCTGCTATGCACATAACGTGACCCAGAGCTCCTATCCATTTAAAGTAATGCATTACATGGCATTGAAAAATCTTCAGAGGACAAATTAAGAGTCATTTTAGATACTACATTAACATGCAGGCGGGGAAATGGGGGTTATTTTTAGTTTAATCACATATTTGCTGTATCACCATCTGGGAGCTTCAGAGCCAGTTTACAAGTTCTAAAAAAATATATAAAAACAAAGCAGCTGAACGGGCTGCATTATAAGTCACGGGAAAAGAAGAGAGGAAGTATCAGAACAATCAGAATTATGTTGTTAACCACTTTGATCCCTTTTTTTTTTCAGTTTAAGCGGTATATAAAGATTTTTAATAAGCATAAATAGTTTACAATTATTCCATTAGCAAACAAATGGAAGAAATGTGCATAGCTTGGCTCGTGGAATTCTTTCCAACCCCTTTGCTCATAAATACATGTACTGTATGTGTGTACATGTATGCATGTGACTACGGGCTCCTTTTTCGAAGGTGCGTTAGGGCCTTAACGCGCAGAATAGCACGCGTTAAATTGCCATGCGCACTAGCCGCTGCCGCCTCCTTTTGAGCAGGCGGTAGATTTTCAGCTAGCACGCGCTAACCCGGTACGTGCACTAAAAATGCTAGCGCACCTTCGTAAAAGGAGCCCTATATGTGTGTGTGTGTATATATGTGATTTCTATGTGTAGAGAAATTATAAAAGGGATGGGATGACTTCCCTATAAGGCTGTGTCTCTCAAACTGTGTGCCACAGCAGTGGTGTGCCTTGAAGAGATTCCCAAATTTTACTTTATTTTAAAAAATTCCATTCATATGTATACACTAGGGGGGTCTTTTACTAGCCGATTTGGCGTGCACTAAATGCTAACGCACCCATTATATTCTATGGATCCGTTAGCATGTAGCGCACGCTAAATCGGCTAGTGCGCCTTAGTAAAACACCCCCTAGAACAGGTAATATGTATGTCGCGAATGCAAGAGTCTGTCAATGTTATGAGTGTCTGTGTGGGTAAGGATACAACCGCCCAGACAAGCATAATTCTTAGACGTGATTGGTTCCTTGAACACTAATGACAAGTCATTTTATTTTTATTTTTTATGCAGTAGCTATCCTAACTTGATTTTCTTATCTTTTTCGAACTTAAATTTAGAGTTCTGCACGGGAACGGGGATTGCAGGAATCCCGCGGGTCCTGCGGGAATTACCCCATAACCCACGCAACTCCCACGGGGACCCCCCTCTGGCCCACGGGACTCCCACAGGGATGGAAGGCTTTGGAAGAAGGGTTCGTCCATATAATATAATGGACGCAGAAAACAAAAAAAGGGTTCCACCAAAGAGATTCCACAAGGAAAACAGCAAAAGAAACTGTGGAATTGATGATCCTGTTAGAAATAATTGCTGCTTTATATGGGGATGGGCAGGGATGGAGGTAATTCCTTGCGGGGATGGGTAAGGATGGAGAGGATCTTGATGGGGACAGGTGGGGACGGAGAGGATCCTGATGGGGACGTGCGGGGAAGGGTGGGATTTCTGTCCCCGTGCAACTCTCTTCTTGAATTTTCAGCTCTGACAAATTAAATTGGAAAAAAAAGAAAAAAGAGAACGATTGCAGATGGTGGATGATGAAATGCCTATTTGCTTGTCAACTATTGAGCCATATTTTGAGTTAATTTGCACTCAAAAATGAGCACATCCATCACACTGATTATGGAGAACGAGAGGGAACTCTCTAAAGTTGAAAGGGGATAGATTCCATACAAACGTAAGGAGGTTCTTCTTCACCCAGAGAGTGGTAGAAAACTGGAACGCTCTTCCGTAGTCTGTCATAAGGAAAAATACCCTCCAGGGATTCAAGACAAGATTAGACAAGTTCCTGCTGAACAAGGACATACACTGATAGGGCTAGTCGCGGTTAGGGTGCTGGCTTAGACCAGAGGGCTGCCGCGTGAGCGGACTGCTGGGCATGATGGACCACTGGTCTGACCCAGCAGCGGCAATTCATATGTTCTTATGTAATTCAATTCTATCTACTTTAGTTTCACCATTGTTACAATTACCAATACATAGCTTAAAGAACTTTAAATAAATAACTCTCAAATTTAATTTTTTGTTGGTTTTGCAATTTTATAAATTCAATTATAATGTGCCGCAAAAATCATTTGTTCCATTTAGTGTGCCGGAGCTAAAAAAGCTCGAGAGACGCTGCTCTATGGAAAGGCTAAGGCAGATAAGGCTCTTCAGCCTGGAGGACAGCTCAGGCAGTGGTATAACAAGGGTAAGAGGTGCCCGGGCTGGTGGCATCCCTCCCTTGCCCCACTCCCACCCCCTCCTGCCACACACATACACCCTTCCCTTTCCCTATACCTCATTAACATTTGCAGCGCCAGCAGCAAACCCAGCCTGCTGCTCACACCAGCATCGGCTCTTCCTCTGATGTCACTTCCTAGGCGTGAGTCATAGTAACATAGTAGATGATGGCAGATAAAGACCCGAATGGCCCATCCATAATAATAATAATAATAATAACAACTTTATTTTTGTATACCGCCATACCCGGAAGAGTTCTAGGCGGTTCACATTTCTCTTAAACAAGGTTACAAGTGGTTTACATTAGTTGAGCGGGGTTACAAGCGGTTCAATAACAAATTGATCAAAGTTGCCAGGGGGGGTGAGGGAAGGATGTAGAGGGGAGAGGGGTTGTTAGATAGAAGGGGCGTTGGGATTCTGGCCTTGGAAGAGGCGGGTTTTGAGTAGTTTTCTAAAGCCAAGGTAGTTGGGGGCCTTGAGGGCCATTTGGGATAACCATGGGTTTAGCTTAGTGGCTTGGAAGGCGAGGGTTTTGTCGAGGAATTTTTTAGAGTGGCAAAGTTTAAGGGAGGGGTAGGCGAAGAGTCGGATTCTGCGGGAGTCCTTGATGCTGTGATTCAGGGCGAAGTGAGGGATGATGTAGCTTGGGGATAAACCAAATACTGTTTTATAGCAGAAGCAGGCGAATTTGAATAGGACTCTGGATTCTAATGGCAGCCAATGGAGTTTGTGATAGAAAGGGGTGATGTGTTCCCATTTTTTCAGGCCGAATATGAGGCGGACAGCAGTGTTCTGGATCATTTTGAGTCTCCTGATAGCTTTTTTTGTGGAGCTTAAGTAAATGATATTGCAGTAGTCCAATATACTAAGGATGGAGGATTGTACTAGCAGGCGGAATGAAGTGTCGTCAAAGTATTTTTTATGGTGCAGAGTTTCCAGAGCACCGAGATACTTTTTCTGATGGTATTGTCCGTGTGTTTGTCAAGGGATAGATGTTTGTCTAATGTGACGCCCAGTATTTTTAGGTTTTGTTCAAGGGGGAAAACGGATCCTTTTACTTGAATTGTGGTGTCTTTGATTTTATCTTTGGGGGTTGCTAGGAAGAATTTTGTTTTATCCGGGTTCAGTTTTAGTCTGTATGATAACATCCAGTGTTCTATCTGATTGAGTATGCTTGAGAGGGAGGTGAGGAGCTCTGATGTGACACTGGTTAGCGGGATGACTATAGTGATGTCATCTGCGTAGATAAAAAATTTGAGCTTGAGGTTTTGCAGAAGGTTTCCTAGGGAGGCGAGGTAGACGTTGAACAGGGTGGGAGACAGGGGGGAGCCCTGTGGCACGCCGCAGGAGTTCTCCTAGCTATATGAGAAGGCGTCGTTTTTGAATACCCTGTATGATCTGTTCCGTAAGAACCCGTGGAACCAGTTAAGGACCTGGCCCGAGATGCCTATGTAGGCGAGGCAGTCAAGGAGAATGTTGTGGTCGACCAGGTCGAATGCACTGCTCAGGTCGAGTTGTACAATCAAGGCGCTGGAGCCTTGGCTGAAGAGTGTGTGAAGGTGGTCTAGGAGAGAGGCTATAATGGTGTCGGTGCTGTGGTCGGAGCGAAAGCCTGATTGATTGTCATTAAGGATATTGAATTTATCAAGGTATGTGGTAAGTTCGGCATTAACCAGCCCTTCTGCTATTTTGGTGAATAGCGGGATGCTTGCGATCGGTCTGTAGTTGGACGGGATATTGGGTGGTTCTTTTGTGTTTTTTATGATTGGGGTGATCGAGATGTGGCCTTGTTCTGCTGGGAAGCTTCCGGTAGATAGTAGGAGGTTAACCCATGCCAGCATATTTGCTTTGAAGTGAATTGGAGCCGTTTTCATAACATTAGGGGGGCAGGTGTCTAGTCTACAGAAGGAGTTGGTATATTTGTTATAGAATTTGTTGAAGGATTGCCAATCGATAGTAGTGAATTGATCCCAGTTTAGGTCTGCTCTGGAACCCGGGTCTGGTTTGGAACTATTGTTGTCTTGGAGGGTTAGAAAGTCCCCATGGGGATTGGCAGGGGCAGTTATCGAAGAGAAGGAGGTGGAATTGAAGAATGTAAATTTCATCCTTCTGCAACACAACTCACGATTACTACCTATAGTCAGGACTTCTAGACACATTGCACCAGAACATAAGAATAATCATACTGGGTCAGACTAATGGTCCATCTAGCCCAGTATCCCATCTTCACCATATCCAATCCAGGTCACAAGTACCTGGCAAAAACCCAAAGCAGTGGTTTCTCCTTAGTCTCAATAGCAGACTATGGACCTTTCTTCCAGGAACCTGTACAAGCATTTTTTTTTTTTTTTTAAACCATCTACATTAACAGCTCTTACCAAAATCCTCTGGCAATGTGTTCCAGAGCTTAACTATTCTCTGTGTGAAAAAATATTTCCTCCTGTTGGTTTTAAAAGTATTTCCCTGTAACTTCATTGAGTGTCCCCTAGTCTTTGTAAAAGTTGATGGAGTAAAAAAGTGATCCACTTGTACCTGTTCTACACCACTCAAGATTTTGTAGACTTCAATCAAATCTCCCCTCAGCCATCTCTTTTCCAAGCTGAAGAGCCCTAACCTCTTTAGTCTTTTATCATATGAGAGGTCATCCCCTTTATCATCCTGGTCGCTCTTTTTTGAATCTTTGCCAATTCCACTAAATCTTTTTTGAGATATGGTGACCAGAAATGAATGAAATACTCAAGGTAAAGTTGCATCATGGAGCGATACAGAGGCATTATAACATTCTTGGACTTGTTCTCCCATATGGTTAATGACTCAGGGTGTCCATCAGGGTTCCCCCATCATATTTGACTGTTATCTAAGTGGCTTAAGGCAACTCTTGATTCTGTTGAGTGTAAAATATTTTTCATAAGCAGATAACATAATACTCCTATTTCTGGTTATAATTGATCTCAACCTGGTTATAAGTGATCTAAACTTATGTGCAAATGAGTGAAATTTTTTATTTAATTTATAATTGAATGGCCTTCCATAAATTTAAAACTAACCTTCTTTGGGTTTGTAGTTGCCAGTTATACTCATATTGGTTGAAATAGAGCCTCAGATCAAGACAGAGATACAGATTTTGGGAGCCATAATTGATTCAGGATTAACCTTCACACAGCATGCATTGGCTGGGTTTTAACAAAAAACATTTTTTAAATTGAAAATGCTGAGGCATTTAAAACCTTTATTGGGGGGAAAAAAACTCAGATGCAAGCGTTATTACAGGCTATGATACTATCCCAGGCTGATTAGTGCAATATTGTTTTTTTAGGGGGGTCCTTTTATTAAGGCGCACTGATTTAGCACGCTAAACGCTAAGGCGCTCATTATATTCTATGGGCGCCTTAACATTTAGGGATCCTTTTACAAAGCCACGCTAGGGTCTCAATGCGTGGAATAGCGCACGCTAAATTGCCGTGCGCACTAGCCACTACCGCCTCCTTTTGAGCAGGCGGTAGATTTCCGGCTAGCGCACGCTAATCCGGTGCGTGCGTTAAAACCGCTAGCGCGGCTTTGTAAAAGGAGCCCTTAGTGTGCCTTAATAAAAGGACCGCTAGGTTTGCCAGATAAACAATTACAGCAGCTTCAAATTATACAAAAACGTAACAGCCAGGTTAATAACGGGTGGCAGGAAATCTGATCATGTTACACCGCTGTTAATACAACTTCACTGGCTTCCAATCAAGGCTCAAGCCACTTTTAAAATTTCAATCTTTGTTTTTAAAATCATATATAGATTAGCCTCTATCTAATATAATAAAACCCTAAGCCGCGCATGCGCACTCCCACCTGCGGGCTCCCATTTTCCGTGTGCTGTAAGGCACTGCAGGTAGGAGTGCACATGCGCGCGAATCTCTCTCTCTTTCTCTCTTCCCCCGAGGCGGATGTCGGCCGCAGTGGCTGTAGGCCGCGGCGGGCGAGCACGGAGCCACCAGCAGCGGGTGGCGGTCAGCCCGAGAAACCCCTGACCTACAGGCCGGGCCGAAGTTTCTTTTTAACCTAAAAGACGCTGCAGCGGCTCCTCTCACGAGCCGCTCCTGCGTCAGAAAAGGCGGCGATTGTGAGAGGAGCCGCCAGAAAGTTAAACTGGTCGGGGCTTGGGCTGTTCGGTCCGTGCAGGCTCCTCTCTCGTGGTCTTGCCGGCGGACAGGAGGGGAGCTAGACTGAGGGAAAAAATGCTGATGCACAGGGAAATGGAGGGAGAGGGAATGCTTCGGCTGCTGCACAGGGAAGTAGGGAAGGAGATAGGAAGAAAGACACAGGGACAGGGGCACAGAGAGAGACAGAAAGACAGACAGTCAAAGGGGGCCAGGGAGGGAGAGAGACAGAAAGAAAGATAGCAGGAGGAAGAGAGACAGAAAGAAAAAGACAGGGGTAGGGAGAGAAACAGAAAGAAAGACAGACATATATTCTAGCACCAGCGAAGGGAGACAGAAAGAAAAGAAGAAAGACACAGGGAAAGGGAGAAACACAGAAAGACAGACAGACAAAGGGGGCCAGGGAGAGAGACAGACAGAAAGAAAGACAGCGGGACAGAGAGAGAGAGACAGAAATAAAGACAGACAGACATATATTCTAGCACCCGTTAATGTAACGGGCTAAAATACTAGTTTATTTATAATCTTTGTTCACTATTCTTTGAACAAGTAAAGTTTTAAGATATTCTCAGGAGACAAGATTATCTTTGTCCTCCCCTAAGCAGCGTCAAATAACTTCTACTATAGTCAGGGCAATTTTAGGCAGATTTATGGAATGTTTTGAAATGAGAACTATTTCTAGTTATTTGAAGTTTAGATGCTGGCTTAAAACCTGGTTATTTCAAAGATACTTAGGGCTCCTTTTACAAAGCTGCGATAGCGTTTTTAGCGCATGCAGAATTTTAGCGCACGCTAAACCCGCGCTATGCGGCTAGAACTAACGGCAGCTCAATGCTGGCGTTAGCATCTAGCGCGCGCAGCAATTTAGCAGCGCTCAAACTGCTAGCGCAGCTTGGTAAAAGGAGCTCTTAGTTTTAAACTCTTGCATGTGATTTTTCTAGTTGTTAAGTTATATCTATGTGTCTGCTCAGGATTTTGCATTTGTAGACAGCTACTGATTCTGTATTAGATAGATGTAGGACCTCAGGTTGTATTGTTATTTAGGGATTTTATTTGCTAATTATGCCTTCCCTCTATCATGCATATTATATTATACTACATTTA
This sequence comes from Geotrypetes seraphini, assembly GCF_902459505.1. Taxonomy (NCBI): domain Eukaryota; kingdom Metazoa; phylum Chordata; class Amphibia; order Gymnophiona; family Dermophiidae; genus Geotrypetes; species Geotrypetes seraphini. The sequence goes on along the minus strand of NC_047089.1, from coordinate 221,089,648 downwards.
ACATCTGCAACATATCTTGTAAGGTTCAGCGCGGTGAACAAAAGAAAAACTAGGAATACCCAGGAGCATGCCACAAGAGGGCACCCGCTCAAACTCAGGGGCGGAAAATTTCATGGCGACACCAGAAAGTATTTCTTCACAGAGAGAGTGGTTGATCATTGGAACAAGCTTCCAGTGCAGGTGATCGAGGCAGACAGCGTGCCAGACTTTAAGAATAAATGGGATACCCATGTGGGATCCCTACGAGGGTCAAGATAAGGAAATTGGGTCATTAGAGCATAGACAGGGGGTGGATAAGCAGAGTGGGCAGACTTGATGGGCTGTAGCCCTTTTCTGCTGTCATCTTCTATGTTTCTATGTTTCAGATCAAATATCTCTCATTTTTTGGCTAGAACAAATTTTTGAAACAAGAATGTTTTCAATGGTTTGCAAAATAGTTTATACTGCGATTTATTTATTTGAGGAATTTACTGTACAGGACAGAACCAAGCAGTCTACAGACTAAACAAGTGTGCAAGGAATTCTGTTAGTAGATACAAATGGTAACCAATTAATCGTACCAGAGAACATACCAAGGAGCACGACTTAAACAAGCAAAAGGGGAATGAATGGGGAGTCGTTTGACACCAGACCCAACCATACTCAGGAGAAAAAAGCTTTCTCAAAGAGCCATGTCTTAAGAAGAGCCTTAAATGTTTTTAATAACTTCTTGGAGCACAAAGATAAAAGTCATAAGGTTCCAAAGAGAAGGAGCAGTGAAGAAAAATGCACTACAGCGCGTCAATTTGAGCTGTGCATGGCGTGGTCGGGGAAGTTCCTAAATTTGGCTGAAAATAGGGCGCAAATTTAGGGGCATAAATTTATGAGCTCAGAATTTTCTGAATATCATGCCCATAGGAAGGATCTCTGGGCGTCGACACTTGAGAGTGTGTTGATGGAGTCAATGTCTGACACCCTTGTGGAGAAGCATGCTTGCACTTTTTAGCTTTCTTAGTAGGCATCCCAGATGGAGGTAAAGGCGACAAAGACAAAGTTGAGCAGGGCACTGATACCGGTCTATGGGCTTTGAAGTCAGAGAAGGTGGACATCCTCAATGTTCCCAACAAACCAAAAAGTTTTTCGTGCTGGTGTCGTCTAACCTTCAAGGATCTTTTTTTTGTAGCTGGCAGCAGTGTTTGCAGGATTCTACCCAGTGATTAGGTCCCAGACAATGGAGACACCAATTAAGTGGTTCAGTGCCTGAGATGATCCTGTTGCACCAAATGTAACTCTTAAACCCACTAGAAGGCTTGGACATCAAGGCAAAAAACCACCGATGCAAAGTCAAAGGACTCAATGGTCCAAGGGAGGTCGAGTAGATTCTATGCCAAAAAACAGTCGATGCTCCTGGCCTAAAATTAAGCTCCACAGGGCCAGAAGACCCAAAAAACAAAAATGGAAAAAAAATTAAAATACAAGAACAAAATAAAATTAGGAAATATTGAAGAAAATAAAGACAGAAAAGCACAAAAATAGGGTAAATTTGACACACATTGGAGTAGCTTAAAAAATACAACTTCTCAGCTATATGGAAAACTGAAAACTGATGGTCCCGCGAGCTGACGCAGGGCAGGAAGGCACTTGGCGCATGTGCGATATGGGCAGTCCCAAGCCTTTTGAAGAAGTTTAAAGTGACAGTACATTTTTGCACTGTCTGTACCAGGGCTCTGTGGATGACATCACCCATCTGTGAGAATATGTTGCTTTCTTTTCTGGGATAAATCAAATATACTAAATAAATAAAATTTCACTGTAGTAGCAAGTTTTTCCCTTTCCCCCCCTATATACACATACTAACAAAATCATAAAAATGTAAAGGAATTTATTAAAAATTTGCATTTTTTAAGAAAAATCTAACTGTAAAACTACAGTCTTGAACCCAGCTGAGATCAGGCTTTTCAGCCGCAGAATGATGACATCAGAGCTGGGAGACCATTTCAGAGCTCTGCTTTGATGTCATCAGCCTGGGACATAAGCTGAAATTGTTATATTATTACTTCTCGTTTTAAAGCTCAGAATATTTTAGCTTTTACTTTAAGTCACTTCAGAAGTGTATTTGGTCAGGACACTACAAAAATGTAACAGAAACATTCAGGGAAAGACGGCTCGGAAAACAAACCCAGCCATCTGGTATGTTCAACTGGAGCCCAGGGCCAGGCCAAAAATGTCCAGAATGTGCAAACGAGGACATCTGCAGAGAAAAACATTCATGTTTTGGCATGCTAAAACATTCTATCAACTGTTAAATCAAAGCTCAAAAATGTCTTTCATGTGTTTTCCCTTCATTACATGCCGACTCAAATCTCAAAATAGCTGACGGGACCTCCAGTAATAAGACCTTTCAGTCTATATTGCAGTGGTGGTAAAAGAGCTACCGTAAGTAGGGCCTCCTGGAAACACGTTGGTGATATAAAGGGGAAACATCCCATCAATGAAGCACTTTGAAAAGTTCAGACAAAAGTTATTTAGAAAGGCTTAAGAGTGCATAACAGGCCATTCCAGTTCTGGTTTTTCCCCATTACACGTAAGGAGTTGTAGTTCTGGTTCGCTGAAGGAAACCAATAGAAAATGAGAACTAGAAATTCATTAAAATAAAATGGAGTCAGTTGTATAAAACTAGGCCTGGATCAGCCTTTCTGGCTGATATGGACTGGAATGCAAACTTGGGAAGGCCACAGCCTTTAACAGAAACTCAGTGGGGGTGAGCACCTCCTTCATAGGACTGCAACAGTTTGGGAAAGGTTCCCTCCTTAAAGCAATGTACTGAGACAAGGTGTGACCAGACCTCCATCTCCTCACAGGAATATAAGAGGGGGAAATGGGAAAGGCCTCTCCTTGTGGCAATATCACAGGAAAGACTAGGGATCTGTTCCATCCCAAAGAGAATGTAATGGGGATGGACTAGGAACAGGCCCCCTGCTTTTCTCCTGTGTGTATTGGTTTGACTCTGGGCTCCATGTGCCCCAGACTTTACACACTGACTCCTTATATCAATTCCTCTTGCCTCCTGTAGAGCCTCAGTGGTCATTCAGATGGAATGAGGGCAACATAGTTTCCAGGGAAAGTCCCAAATTTTCGAGTTCTCCGGCACACACCTGAAAGCAAAGGGTCACTACAGTTAGGGTCTCTGTTCACAAAATAGTACGCTCTCATCCCAGTCATGTGACCACCCATATACTACGAGAAAGAAGTAAATCCAGGAAACATTCCTCCTGTCTCTGCATCAGGCTTATTGCTAACTTAAATAGCAGCTTGTGGATGGTCTCAGATGCTCTTGCTCTCACAATTACATCTCCCTGCCTCAGCAAGCACTGTAGCATCCACAAGACTTATCAGAAAATAAAAGGATGCCTCCTGCTGGAACAGGGTAGGACTGCGTGTACTGTGAGCTCTCTTTAGCAAGCAATCCTCCACAGTTCTTACTGCTTTTCCTCTTAGCCAATTCCCTATCACTGTCTCCTACAGCCCTCATCTCCCACCAACCAGCACTCTTTCTCCATTCCCTCCAGCAATTTCTGGTCCACAGTTCCCTACAGAGCGTCCACAGCCAGAGTTTTTCTACTGTTCCCTACAGACATGACAGTTGCTGACTAAAACAGCACTCGCTTGTAGACTCATGCAACACCTTGCAGACTGGTGCCCAAGCTGACTGCCCTGCTTGCCTGATCCTGCCCTATAACTCCCCCCCCCCCCACCCCTGCGGTGGTACTTTTACCCAGTCCTACTGAGAGGGAAAGCCATTTCTTGGTTTATATGTATGGCTTACCCACAAACCAGCCATCGTCGCACTGCTGCAGGACTTCCACCAGGTCTCCCTCCTGTAGCTCGAGTTCATCGTCACTTTGTGGAATGTATTTGTAGACTGCTTTGTATCTGCGAGGTGCAAATGATGGGAGAGAGACGGGTTACACGATTGCACTGAGAGTGCCTGCCAGACCAGACAATGGTAATGACCTGCTCTTATACACTGCACAGTTAGCCGAGGCATGCCGGCACTTAGTGATTGTTTATTGTGAGCGTCTATACCGCTACTAATGACTGGGGAGTCAATTCAGAGCAGTTTGCATGAGCTTCTATAAAGGTGTTACAATACAGAGTTACAGGAGCTTCTGTAGCGGAGTTACAATACAGAGTTATTAATACTGGCATATTTATGACATAATCCAGTGTATCGCAAACTGTGTGCCTCCTGATATTTCAGGTGTGCCGCGGTACACTGGGGAAGAGAGGTGCCGGTGCCGGATGACTGTCTACAAGACATGCTTCTCGACTGTCCAGGCGCCTGGAGGGATTTCCATAAACCCAGCAGTTTGTCCGGGTTTTGGAAATCTTGAGCTCGGAGGCCACGTCCGGAAGCCTTCACGCATGCGTGGCTGTCACCGTGATGATGTCATGCGCATGCAAGCATGTGTGAGATATCATTGTGTCGACATCCGTGCATGAGCGAAGGCTTCCAAATGCGGCCTTCGAGCTCGGAGAGGCTTGCGTTGGGGGCGGGGCTAGGGTTGGAATGGGGAGGGGCCACACGTCCTCTTTATTTTTTTTTTCAAAGAGGAAATCTGGCAATCCTATCTTGGTGCCCGTTTCCTAACTGCCAAATCCAAAATGAGATAAAGATGTAGGTTACATTTTCAGCAACTCATCCAGGCACATGTCCAGACTTGGCAGACAATTTTAAAAGGTAAAATTTTCCTTGAAAATTTGTTTAAGTGGGCACTATTCCCTCAAAACAGAGTAGGAGTTCTCCAACTGCATTGCTTCCAGTAAGGGGAGAAGCTTTAATATTGTGTTTTCAATTACCAGGAACAGGCAAGTTCCCTGAAGTTTGGGAGAGCCTGTTTGTCTCTCACTATTGAGAAAATGATAGTGAATCAGCACCCTCAGCTGGCAGAACTGGAGGTGGAGGACTCCCGCTCAGCTTAGAGCAGGGGTGTCAAAGTCCCTCCTCGAGGGCCACAATCTAGTCGTGTTTTCAGGATTTCCCCAATGAATATGCATGAGATCTATTACCACACAATGAAAACAGTGCATGCAAATAGATCTCATGCATATTCATTGGGGAAATCCTGAAAACCCAACTGGATTGCGGCCCTCGAGGAGGGGCTTTGACACCCCTGGCTTAGAGGGAGCCGTGCACTGAAGTGCTTGTGATCTTTGCACCTCATTTCTGAGGGTAGAGGAACTATGTGAATAGGTGAAAGTATGCCGGTGGACTTCAATTCAATTCCATACACATCCCCTATATTCAAAACGATTTAACCGATCGGTGATAGCCGCTGACTGGTTAAATTGCACCACTGTCGGCTATTTTCGAATATTCGGCAGAAAATAACTGGTTATCTTTGTTGAATATTCATGGCTAGCGCATAGCAGCTAATTGACTATATCATGTGCCGATATTCATCTTTGAATTTAGTAGTTAAAATAGATTGCACAAAAAGAAAGCCTATCTTTAACCACTAGGAACTTAACACTGAATATCGGCTTAACTGGTTAGGTCCTGGCAGCCAAAAATGAAGCCAGAAATGCAATGCCAATCACTGGCAACAGCACGTCATTAAATTTCCAGTTTCAGAGCTGGCAACAGGCTATAACCACGCTGCCCTCTGCTGGCTGAATACAGGCCCCACAGTCTTTCCCCAACTAAACACACCCTAGGGCAGGGGCGTCCAACCTTTTGGCTTCCCTGGGCCGCACTGGCCGAAAAAAAATGTTTTTGGGGCCGCGCAAATGCTGCAGCAAGACAGAGGAGGAAGCCGGCAAAATGGTAAACACCCGGGGGCAGCAGAGGAAAACACTGCATCGCCCTCGACCAGGGCCGCACAAAATACTTCACTGGGTTGCAGGTTGGACACCCCTGCCCTAGGGAATAACCCCCCCCCTTTTTTTAATCAGTGAAAAAGGATGTGCATTTTGGCTTTATTTTGCCACTCTGCAGGGTACATTTTTTAATCTGGCAATTTTTCTAGGTTTTTTTTTTCTATTCACTGCCTTGCCGTTCCCCTATCACCGCGAATGCAGAGGGGGAAGTGTACTAGATAACCAGGGGCCAGACCATGTAGAACTTACTGAAACACTTGCTTCCTTTCGCCATTGCAGGGCAATATTTCATAGCTCACTTGTGGAATTGGAAGATACGTCCCCTTTAGAGTTGCACGCTATCACACTTAGGCACCATATTTACAGAAAAGCCCCTAAGTTCAGTTGCACACTTAATAATAATAATAATAGTAATAACTTTATTTTTGTATACCGCAGTACCATGACAGTTCAGAGCAGTTAACAGAGGAAGAGACTGTACATTGTCAGCGATGTTACATACGAGACATTCAGTTTAACTTAGCGTTCAGTTTAACTTAGACATTCAGATTAACTTAGCAAGTTGGGATTAGTCAGGAATATCCGGAGGTATATCAGAGAACAAGGCAGGGATAACAAGGTTGGGAGGGAGTCAGAGAAATTTATCAAAGAGATAGGTTTTGATTGACTTCCTGAAAGTTTGGTAGGAGGGTGAATTAGAAATGAGAGTGGTTAGGCATTTTTTCCATTTGCCTGCTTGGAATGCCAGAGATCTATCAAGGAATCTCTTGTAGATACAGCACCAATTAATGCCACATTAGGGCTATTATTGGTACCTAAGGCAAATTGGCACCCAATTTAACAAGTTGGGTGTACAACTAGCACTATTTTACAAATTGCACACCCAACTCTGTGCGCTAGTCAGAAATATGGGCAGACATCTTTATAGAATCCAGGAGATACTGTATAAGGCGTCTTGGGATAGACCGTCTATGCCAGTGTTTTTCAACCTTTTTACACCTATGGACCAGCAGAAATAAAAGAATTATTCTGTGGACCGGCATCAGTCAGTGGACCGGCGGTTGAACACTGGGCTGTCGTGGGCCAGACCCCGCCCATCTCTACCCAATCTCCACCCCCGCCCCCGCCCCCATAATAGTACTAATTGCACCTTGCACATCCCGTGCCTCATCTGGAAGCCTTCCCTCTGATGTTGCAACATCAGAGAGAAGGCTTCCGGTTCAGGCGCAGGATGCCCGTAGGAGCCACTGCCCGTGGCTTTGTGCGCTGAATCAGTGAGGAAGAGGAAGCTGGCTCGAAGATAATGCTGCATCGATCGCACCGTGGACTGGCGGTTGAAGAACACTGTTTTGGGCCTGATGCACGTGCTGGCCCTGTGGACCGGCAGGAAATTTCTGTGGACCGGCACTGGTCCATGGACCGGTGGTTGAAGAACACTGGTCTATGCAATATGAGGCGAACAGGGCAAGTATAAGGACCTCGAATCTACTGTGTGGGTGGGAGGGGCCCCAGGACATAGAACCTGTTCACCAAGGCCACATATGAACTCATTTGTAAGGATGAGCGAGCACTTACAGAAGGCAGTGTATGTCAGGGCTGCCGATGATTGGCGATGCTCTTCGCACGGAAGGTGAACTAGTAGGTGGCTGCGACAGACCCCTGGTAACGGGGACTTCATGAGTCAAACCCTGGATAAAGCACAAGATATGTTGGATTAGAAGAACATTAAGAGGACACGATGAGCAGCTGGAACACTCTCCAGAAAGGGTCAGCAGAAGGGGAAGGCGATTTTTAGCCTGCAAGGAAAACAAGACTCTCACAACAAATGTCAGCTCAGTAGCTGCCCCTTACAGCAATGAAGGGCACCTCCCTATAGGGGTTACACCTCTCCATTGTAAGCAGGCTCCCAGCATACACCAACCCCCTCCCTTTAGGCATCTGCACAGTGGCGTAGTAAGGGGTGGATGGGGGTGGTCCGTCCCGGGTGCCATCTTGTTGTGGGCGCCAGCACCCGTCCTCTTCTCCGCACCTCCTGCTCCTTCCCCCCGCTACCATTTGCGCGCTCCCCTTCCCTTTAATGTACGCAGTGCGAGCAGCAACTCAAACCTTCTGCTTGCACTAGCGTCAGATCTTCCTCCGACGTCACTTCCTGGACCCGCGCCTAGGAAACGACATCAGAGGAAGAGCCGACGCTGGTGTGAGCAGCAGGCTGGGGTTGCTGTTCGTGCTGCAAATGTTAATGAGGTACGGGGGAAGGAAAGGGGTGCCTGTGCACAGCAGGAGGGGGCGGGGAAGGAGCGGATGGGGGAGGGGGCGGAGAAGAGGGCAGGGAGGGGCGCCGTCGCCACGGGCGCTCACCCTAGCTACGCCACTGCATCTACACCTCTCTTCTGTAAATAGGACCCAGTTGCAGTCTTGATTCCCTCTCTGCAAGAGCTTTGTGTGTGTATACATAAGAACATAAGAATAGCTTTACTGGGTCAGACCAGTGGTCCATTAAGCCCAGTAGCCTGTTCTCACAGTGGTCAATCCAGGTCACTAGTACCTGGCACAAACCCAAGGAGTAGCAACATTCCAGCATCTCAAAGAATAGCAAGATTCTGGAACCCCAATGAAAGCAACATTCCAGAGCTGGGATTGTGATGTCATAATGCCTCATTCCACAGTGCCTCAGAACCAGCCTCATCAGTGATGTTACAATGGCTTGATTGTCCTATACTTGGCACACATAAGAGCATAAGAACAGCTATACTGGGTCAGACCAAAGGTCTATCAAGCCCAGTAGCCCGTTCTCACAGAGGCCAAGCCAGGTCACTAGTACCTAGCCAAAACCCAAGGAGTAGCAACAATCCATACAGAATCCCAAAGAATAGCAAGATTCTGGAATCCCACAGAGTAACAAAAGATTCCGGAACCCCAAACAGTAGCAACATTCTATGCTAGCAGTGGCTTCCCCCATGTCTTTCTCAATAACAGACTATGGACTTTTCCTCCAGGAACTTGTCCACACCTTTCTTAAAACCGCTTAAAGGGTAATAAGGGCATGATAAAATTCTCAGAAACAGTCAGTGGGAGCCCAAGACGGCACAAAGCAGAGTCTGCTTGTAAATGAATTCTTACTGGTCCAGTGCTTTATCAGCTGAGTTGGTGAATCCTGTTGCTTACCTGGGGTGGGACTGTGAGTGATGTGGATGGTGTAGAAGACTGCTTCATTTCTTTTAATGGTGAAGGGATTTGACAATGGGCACCTTGACCTCCTGGACTCGCTGTCCTGCATTCTGAACTTGAAACGGTTGACGCATTCTGGGGGCTCTGGGAAACAGAGTGTGCTGGGAAGGAGAACTGGGTATGTTGGGAAGAGGCAAGCAGGGTGTTTGGTGTAGACTGTGGACGGCCAGGGGAGACTGCACGGGCGGTGGAGGAGAGTGGACTGCTGATTGGAGAGCAGGAAGCATTCTGTACACTGAGGTTGCTGGGAGAGTTTCGTGGGGCTGTGGTGATCTGGCGACTCGGAGACCCAGGAGGGAGCTCTTCAGAGACCTTGAGCCGGGGTTCCTTTACCACCTGTACATAACTGACAGGAAAGATACCCTGACGACTGGTGCCAGAAATCCGACCCTCGTACCAGTTCTCATCCACACGGCGGATTAGACAGATGCATTCACCCTACAGACAAAATACAAACAATTCCTGCGTCACAGCATTCCCCAAGACAAAGATCTTACAAATACATCTTCCAACCAAGTGCATGGAATAATGCATTGGCTTACAGAATAAACAATACCAGTATAGACTAGTGCTGCCTGATTCATTGATTAGAATCAGTGAATCGATTTGAATCAATTCATTTTACAAAAATATCAGACTCGCCAATTTGGTGACCAACCCCCCCCTCCCCCAATGAGATGAGACATACTTCCGGGCGGCGGGCCTCCTATAGCAGCAGCAGCGATAGTGGCCTGCCAGCAGGGCCAGTGCTCTGAACAGGTTGCTCGCAGCATGCTCCACCAAACAGGGCTTTCCCTCTGCTGCGTCACTATTGATGCGGTAGAGGGAAGCCCTGGCGGGACAGGCAGTGTGCAGCCTGTTCACAGCGCTGCCTCTGCCAGCCAACCACTGCCGCCTTGGGAGGCCCAAAGGTATTTCAGGTCTTCTGGTAGGTGGGGGTGGGGGGGGTCGGTTGGGAGGTGCTGCATAGGGGAGATAGGAGGAATGGAAAGCTGCTGCACAGGTTGATGGGAGGGAGGGATGGAAAGCTGCTGCAAAAGGAGATAGGAGTGATAATAATAATAATAATTTATTTATATACCGCCCTACCACAAAGGTCTAGGCAGTTTACATACGTTAACAACTTTATACAAACAATGATTAAAAATACAGTACTCTAAATAGTACTAAAACTTTACAATAAAAATACTAAAATCTAATATAATAAAACCCTAAGCTGCGCATGCGCACTCCCACCTGCGTGCTTCCGTTTTATGTGAGCTGTAGGGCACCGCAGGTAGGAGTGCGCATGTGCGTGAATCCCTCTCTCTCTCTTTCTCTTTTCCCCGCGAGGCGAATGTCGGCCGCGGAAGCTGTCGGCAGCTGCAGACCATGGCGTCTGTCGGCAGCTGCAGGCCGCAGCAGCTGTAGGCCGCGGTGGCTGTCGGTGGCTGCAGGCCGTGGCGGCTGTCGGCTGCCGGCAACTGCAGGCCGCGGCGGCTGTTGGTGGCTGCAGGCCGCTGCAGACGAGCACGAAGCACGGACCCACCAGCAGCGGGTGGCAGTCAGCCCGAGAAACCCCTGACCTACAGGCCGGGCCGAAGTTTAAAGTACTGAGTGTAGGAGGGGCAGGTGAAGCTAGACTGAGGGAAAAAATGATGATGCACAGGGAAATGGAGGGAGAGGTAATGCTGCGGCTGCTGAACAGGGAAGTCGGGAAGGAGATAGGAAGAAAGACACAGGGACAGGAGCAGGGAGAGAAACAGAAAGACAGACAGACAAAGGGGGCCAGGGAGGGAGAGAGACAGAAAAAAAGACAGCAGGAGGAAGAGAGACAGAAAGAAAAAGACAGGGGTAGGGAGAGAAACAGAAAGAAAGACAGACATATATTCTAGCAACAGTGGGAGGAAGGGAGACAGAAAGAAAAGAAGAAAGACACAGGGACAGGGAGAGACACAGAAAGACAGACAGACAAAGGGGGCCAGGGAGAGAGACAGACAGAAAGAAAGACAGCGGGACAGAGAGAGAGACAGAAATAAAGACAGACAGACAGACATATATTCTAGCACCCGTTAATGTAACAGGCTAAAATACTAGTTATGCTATAAAATTCTAAAATTATACAGTAAAATAAGATATAATTTGCTAAAATACAGTGAAAAACCGAGAACCTTCTGGCTTTAAGATTAATATACTATTTGCCTGTCAGTATTCTGGAACATCAGTTTATAAATTTATTGAATAGATCAGTTTTTAGTAATTTCCTAAAGGACTGGTAAATAGTAGTACTTAGCCATTGGTCCATTTTACCTGCCTGAAAACCGAGCATTTTATCAAAAAATCTCTTATATCGACAAGGTTTGATGGTTGGAATAACAAATAAATATTACACTCGGGTAATTCTGTTAGGTTTATAACGTTCAAAGCATAGAGACAGGTAAGCAGGTGCCATGCCAAACAACACTCTGAAACAAGTACAACCAAATTTAAATAGTATTCTAGCCTCAAAAGGCAACCAAAGCAACTCTCTATAAGATGGAGTAATGTGGTCATACTTTTTCAGCCTGAAAATTAGGCAGACCGCAGTATTCTGTATGAGTCTCAATCTCTTTTGCAACTTTATATGAGATCCCAGATATATTATATTACAATAATCCAGTGAGGACAAAATGGAGGATTGCACCAGCAATCTAAATGATGTATTATAAAAAAATTTTCTTATCGTCCGAAGTTTCAACAAGATTATGTAACATTTGTTTACTAGAGAATTTGTTTGATCTTCCAAAGTTAAATAGCGGTCCAATATAACGCCTAAAATTTTTATCGAAGTGGATATTAAAAAGGTTTGGCCTTTCAGATGTAATTATTTTTCTTTTATATTGTCTGAAGGACTTGCCAGAAAAAATTTCTGGATTCAATTTAAATTTTGCCCCCTTTGTCCATTGTTCAATATGAGTTAGTACTAAAGAAATTTGTTTTTATATCTCCCCTGTAAAGGCCATAAGCTCTGCCGCGTCTCTGATGATGTCATCAGAGACGTGCCAGAGTAAATCAGGGCAGTAGAAGGACCCGAAGCAGCATGTGAAGACTGCTGCACATGCTGCTGGAATCGCCAGGTTCGTAGTCGGGACCGCGGGAAGGGAAGGGGGGGGGGCGGTAAGGGACTAAGGGAGCCGGACAAACCACGGGAAGGGAAAGGAGGAAACGCTACTGCTGCTGCACAGGGAAGTGGTGTGGGGGGAGGGAAATGGGGGGGAGGGAATGTTGCTTTGGCTGCTGCACAGGGAAGTGGTGGAAGAGAAATGCTGCTGCATAGGAGGCAGGGAGAGAGACAGATAGATAGAAAGACAGACAGACAGCGGGAGGAAGGGAGACAGAAAGAAAAGAAGAAAGACACAGGGGCAGGGAGGTACACAGAAAGACAGACAGACAAAGGGGGCCAGGGACAGAGACAGACAGTTGACCTTCCCTTGTCTCTGCATTGTGCTTTAAGGGGTACTGATAAAACGAAATGAAACTAAAACTTGGATTTGTAGACTGGGTCATCACCAACAGGAGCTTGACTCGGTTAACAATAAGTATAGATAAAAGAGAGAGAAAGATAAAAAAAAAGAAGGGACCAAATGTGAGGAAAAAAATTAATGAGTGGTTTTCAAAATAATTAGCAAACAGAATTGTCTATAAAGTTTTTCGAAATGATTGAAAGGAGCCTAGACTCCTTAAAGTAAGTGGCAGGCGATTCCATAGTTCCGTCAATTTAAAAGAAAAAGATTGACTAACTTTCTGAATAGATTTATTTTTACCCTTAAGTGAGGGAAAGGAAAGTTTGAATCTTTGGGAATTTAAGAACATAAGAAGTTGCCCCCGCTGAGTCAGACCAGAGGTCCATCCTGCTCAGCGGTCCGCTCCCGCGGCGGCCCATCAGGCCTAGTGCCTGAACAGTGGTCCCTGATTAATTTTGTAACTTACCTCTAATCCCATCCCTATAATCCACCTCTACTCTTATCTGTACCCCTCAATCCCTTTGTCTTCGAAGTACCTATCCAAAGCTTCTTTGAACCCCTGTAGCGTGCTCCTGTTTATCACATCCTCTGGTAGCGTGTTCCATGTATCTACCACCTTCTGTGTGAAAAAGAACTTCCTGCCGTTCGTTCTAAACCTCTCCCCTTTCAATTTCTCTGAGTGCCCCCTTGTACTTGTTAATCCTCTTAATTTGAAAAATCTGTCCCTGTCTATTTTTTCTATGCCCTTCATGATCTTGAAGGTTTCTATCATGTCTCCTCTAAGTCTCCGCTTTTCCAGGGAGAAAAGCCCTAGCTTTTTCAGTCTGGTAAGATGAGATCTATGAGCGTTCCAGCACAGAGGAACAAGAGGAATAAAAAGGCCAAACAAGATCTTAAGAACATAAGTACTGCCATCTCTGGATCAGACCTTCGGCCAATCAAGTCTGGCGATCCGCACACGCGGAGGCCCAGCCAGGTGTACACCTGACGTAATTTTAGTCACCCATTTGACCGCATTTGAAATGGATCCTAAGGTGGATTGGAAGCCAGTGTAACTTTTTAAGCAATGGGGAATAATGATCAAACTTACTCTTTCCAAAGATCAGCTTAGCGGCGGTATTCTGTATCAGTTGGAGTCGTTGAAGGCTGATCTTAGTTAATCCCGAATACATTGCATTGCAATAATCCAAACGAGCCAGAATAACAGACTGAATGCAAACAGAGAAGTGCTGTTGATGAAAAAAACGCCCTAACTTTCCTCAGCATACGAAGGATAAAGAAACATTTCTTGACAAGAGAGTTTATTTGATCCTTAAATGTAAGCAAGGAATCAATAATAATACCTAATATTGTAGAAGAAAATTATATTTTCAAAGGCATCCCCGAATCCAAAATCACAACAGAGGGAAGGCAATCTAATTTCGGGCCTAACCACAGGCGTTTAGTTTTTGCAACATTGCGTTTCATTTGGACCAACAACACCCAGGACTGGAGTTTAGAGATACAATGATTTATATTAGATGCAATACTGGAAAGATCAGAATCAACCTCGAGTAAAATAAAGATGTCATCAGCATAAATAAATAGGGTTTCCCGGTTTGTCAGATCATAATATTTCAGTGTTAAACAGGATTGAAGACAATGGGGAGCCTTGAGAAACCCCACAAGGGGGTCTCCAAGGCTTTGAAATATCACCTTCCATATTAATTGAGTACGCGCGGGATGATAGAAATTTAAAGAACCAATCCAGGACAACCAATCAAGGCTAATTTCTGAAACTAAATAATCCAAGATGTCATGGTGAACAACATCGAAAGCTGCAGACAGATCGAACTGTAGAAAAATAGCGTACTTATTGCATAATTGTAATTGTTGGATCTTTGAGAGTAGAGAAACTAAAAGAGTGCTCCCCCTTTAATATCCGAACTCCAAACTTCATCCATGAGAATGGTAGAAGAGTGCAGGCTACAGAGTGGGACCCTATAGGGGGGTTAGCTATGACATTGCGGGTAAGCTAAGGGCGTGGATGAGGAGGGTTAGGGGAGCTGTAGAAAATGTTAGAAGAGAGATGGATGTGGGGAAGCTGGAAAGAACGGTGAAGGAGTGCTAGTTGAAAGGAAAATCTGTAGGGAATAGCAGAGGAGGGCTGACTGTGACAAAATTTAGAGCAGTGGTTCCCAACCATGTCCTGGAGGACCACCAGGCCAATCGGGTTTTCAGGCTAGCCCTAATGAATATGCATGAGAGAGATTTGCATATAATGGAAGTGACAGGCATGCAAATTTGTTCCATGCATATTCATTAGGGCTATCCCAAAAACCCAACTGGCCTGGTGGTCCTCCAGGACAGGGTTGGGAACCACTGATTTAGAGCATTTTTTTCCTAGTTCTCTCTTTTCAGATGGATACTTGAAAGATGAGGCAAGGCCTAAAGATGAGCAATTATGTTGAATGTAAGGTATTGGTGTACACTTCAGTAAGCACAGTTGGGTCACATTGAAGCAGAGCCCTAAGTGTTTGGAAAAACTCTTCTATAGCATCATGTCTGGACAATTCTTATTTTGATTCTCTACTGGATATCAGTACCTTTCGGAAGGATAACTCAACAGCCAAGTCTCCCTTGAAGTTGAACAATGCCAGCGCTTCTCCATACTCCAGTACCTGGACAGAGGGGGGTTTAATCGGCTTGGGGATTTCAGTAGGAGGGAGAATCTGTTTTGACAGAAATATAAAAATGTTAACATCACGAAGAATTTGTTCCCATGATCAAGTGTCACTATAAGTCCCCCCAATATTCAGCACTAATTAATCGGTAAGCAATGGCCATTGACCACTTAAAAATAGCATTTAACCAGCTATCTATGAATATTCAGCAGGAGGTAAGCAGTTATCGCTGCTGAATATTCACAGCTGGTGCATAGTGGCCAACCAGTGGTGAGGAGCAATCTAGTGGTTAGAACCGGTGTCTCAGCACCCTGAGGTTACAGGTCTGTTCGTTGTGACCCTGGGCAAGTCACTTAACTCTCCATTACCCCAGGTGTCATAGTTAGATTGTGATCTTGCCAAGTCAGATAGGGGAAAATAACACTGCAACAAATTTTCTTTTTTTTTCTGGGGCAAGAAGAAAATGAGGTTTACTTTATAGAATTTGACCTCCTGTGTATGAAAATAGCCTCAGATTTCTCCTATCACATATAGTTTTTTTTTAGCAAATCTCAAATATTTATAGCATGAGAAGTCATAATGTAACGCATTGCGCCAATTTAAGAGTTCCTATAAATATTATTTTCTAGAATCGTTTTGCTGTTGAAGTGCGTTTATAAACGAGATTAGGAGCATCTATAATTAATGTCCAACAATAGTCAGCCAGCATTGATGAATTCCAACTCCTCCGATATCGTTTCTCCATTGCAGCAATGTCCTGGTGAAACCTTTCCCCGTGCTCATCACTAACACTACCAAGACTCTTGGGGGGAAAAAAAAAATTTAATTTGAGGCAAACTGTTTTAATATTTCACAGATTATTATAACATTTACTCCAAGCATTAGAAAATATAGCAAAAATGTTAATTTTTGCATTATAATGCTTTTTTGCCAAAAATCAGAGGGTTACATTGGAAAAATTAAGGTCAGTTTTGAATTCAGTGACCCCCCCCAAATCACTATAGAATACCCACTACAACTCATGCCCCAAAACCTCTGTTGCACAGTGTAATTAGAGTACCTGAATAGAGAGAAATGTAAACCACATAGATCCATGCTTTGGCAAATGTGATATATTTATTTATGTGATATATGTGATATATTTATTTATTCATTCAATTTTCTATAGTGTTCTCCCAGGGGAGCTCAGAAGAGTTTACATGAATTTATTCAGGTACTCAAGCATTTTTCCCTGTCCCGGTGGACTCACAATCTATCTAATGTACCTGGGGCAATGGGGGGGATTTAGTGACTTGCCCAGGGTCGCAAGGAGCAGTGTGGGTTTGAACCCAGGACTTCAGGGTGCTGATGCTGTAGCTTTAATCACTGTGTCACACTCTGAAGTGCTCGGGACCAGAGACATTTCAGATTCTAGAATTTTTTTGGTTTTTGGAATGATGTGTCACCAGTGGCTATAGCGATTCATAGTCATCACCTGATGCAGCCCTGCAGGCTTCTCTCTGCCACTTCCTGCCTTGCTGCCATCACTTCCTCTTTCCTTCCTGCCTGGACGTGACAGAGAGAAGTGTGCAAGGCCGCAGCAGGCAACGAATATGAATTGCTGCAGCCACCAGCAACACTTCAGAGGTACACCAGTGTAAGGTAAGAAGAAAAAACTGAACTACTATCAACTACAACGAATGCTAGGCTTAAACCAAGATGCTCAAATCTCCAAACTATACGATTGCCTCTTGGAAATAAAAAGCTTGATGACCCAAAACAAGCTGCAACTAAACTAGGTGAAAACAGAACTCCTCTGGATAAGAATAGATGACCCCAAACTTGCATGCCCTTCGATCTCCTGGGAATCTGTCACCCTAATGACCAAAGTACACAGCCTGGGGATGATCTTTTGACAGTGATCTTTCGCTCTCCAACCATATCTCCCAAGTAGTATCCATCTCGTTTTACTACCTCCGGCAGCTATGGAAAATCAGATGATACTTCTCAGAGCCAGACTGTTCTCAACTACTATACTGTCCTCTCCCGTATGGACTATTGCAACATGCTCCTAAATGGGCTCACCACAAAAAAATACGAGTACAAAATGTTGCCATCCGACTCCTAAAAAATCTTCACATATGAGGCCTGATCACCCCGGGGCTGTGCTCTGCCCACTGGCTGCCAATTGACAAACAATGTATATTCAAAGGTCTAGTAATGGCCTACAAACTCTTCCATAACATGGTACTGGCCTATATGGCCACCAAACTTCTACTCTATGCCCTGAATCAACCACTCCAGTCACAAGAAGAAAACCGATTATGCATACTCTCGGGATGTGCCCTTCACCTTGAGATCGACTGAAAAAGATCTTGGACGCACTACCTACCATGCCTCTGGAACAAGTTACCTACCCACATAAGATCATTAGAAGGCCTACTAAACTTAAGGAAGGCAATCAAAACCCACCTCTTTCCTTCCCACCTACCTAAATTTCCAAACCTTACAAAGAAAAGCACCAGCCCTCCGACTCAAAACGCTGATGTGCATCACCCACTGTACCATGAACCATCACATATGCCCATCATATAATGCTCTATCCTATGAAGTCACATCCCATGGTATAATATATAGCCCCACTGTGCAAGATCCCACCATACTCTATACTCGTACTATGTCAGGCTACACCAATCAGGAGCTGCTTTGACACGCTATCTGTTGTGTCAAAGCAGCTCCTGATTGGTGTAGCCTGACTTCAGTACCAGGAAGAGGCGGCCGGAAAATACCGCGAAAAACTGAGTCCACGATTTGCGAACCGCAAATTCGCGGGGAAACATTGTATATAGGATTACCAGACATCCGTATTTCTCTGGACATGTCCACCCTTTAAGGACATGTCCCGGAACTTTATCTGGGTTTTGAAAAGAAATCGTGTCGGGAGGGGGCATCCGCGCATGTTCAGATGCAACGCGGTGATGTCGCTCGCATCATCGCATGCGCGGACGCCTTCCTGCCCAATGAACAGGTAGCGGGGAGCGGAGCTGACGGTGGAACTGGGGCGTAATGGGGCAGGAATGGGTGGAATTGGGCGGGTCTAGGGGGTCCGGATTTTATTGACGTAAAATCTGGTAACCTAGCTATATATAATACTATGGTTGCCCTGCTATGTTTGCCACACTTATAATACTATGTTTGTTGTGCGATGTTTTGTCATACACAAGTTCCTCATGCTATTTCTCCCCATACCATGTTTGTCATGTTATGTTTTACCAGGCTTTGTTAACTATGTTTTGCCATCTCTGTTTGACAATGTCCTGCCACGCCATGTTTGCCATCACCTCACATAAATTCACTTTAATATGTATGTAAAATTGTAACCCATTCTGAGATTTCCTGGGAGGACGGGATATAAAACCAAATAAATAAATAAATAAGTCTTTAAACACCCCCCCTTACAAAGCCATAGCGCATTTTTTTAGTGCTGACTGTGGCAGTATTAGCTCTGACACTCATAGAATTCCTATGAGCATCGGAGCTGTTACCACAGTGGCCAGCACTAAAAACTGCGCTACGGTTTTGTAAAAGGGAGGGGGGGTAAATGACTTTGGGTCCAGGTTTTACTTTTGATGCTAAAAGTAAGCTTTTTTGTACAAATTAGTAATGCAAAAATGTTATTTAAAAAATTTTCAGTTTTTGGGAGCTTTTTGATTTTTAGAATTTCAGATAAAGGATTTGGTACCTGAACCAATAAACCAGAAACCCAATTTTGGACATTTTGGGAAAATGTCCAAAAATCCAAACGAGAGAATGGCTATTTTCAAAGCAGAAAAACATTTTTTTTTTTTTTTAATGGCCATTTCCTAGATGCGTTTGTCTTTAGTAGGTCTATCTTCTTTGAAAACAAAATGTCCAAATGAAAAATGCATAAAAATCAGCCACTGGGACATAGGAGGGGCCAGCATTCTTAGCAGACTAACCACAAAGACATCCCAGCAGAGCAGTAGAAACATAGAAACATAGAAATAGACGGCAGATAAGGGCCACGGCCCATCCAGTCTGCCCACCCTAATGACCCTCCCCTACTTAACTCTGTGAAGAGATCCCACATGACGATCCCATTTCTTCTTAAAATCAGGCACGCTGCTTGCCTCGATCACCTGAAGTGGAAGATTATTCCAGCGATCAACCACTCTTTTGGTGAAAAAGTATTTCCTGGTGTCACCGTGCAATTTCCAGCCCCTGATTTTCCATGGATGTCCTCTTGTTGCCGTTGGACCTTTGAGAAAGAAGATATCTTCTTCTACCTCGATACGGCCCGTGAGATATTTGAACGTCTCGATCATGTCTCCCCTCTCTCTGCGTTCCTCGAGTGAGTATAGCCGCAATTTAACCAGCCGTTCCTCATACGGGAGATTCTTGAGTCCCGAGACCATCCGGGTGGCACCCTAGTGGGCACTGCAGTGAACTTCAGATACACAACTCACCACAACCCCCTTACATTATATGGTAAGTTCTCCCAAACCCACCCAAATCTACTGGACCCAACTGTACACCACACCAATAGCCCTAATGCCTGCAGGTATCACCTCCATGTATTGTAGGTACAGTGGAATTAGGGTGGGGTTTGGAAGGCTCACAGATTCCACCTTAAGTAGTGATTAGAGTGGGATATGGGCCTGACTCCCCATCTCTATAGTCCACTGCACTGACCACCTCCTCGCAAATATTAGAATCGGCGATCAAGTGCTCAGGTGGTTCTCATCATTCTTGACCCATAGGACTCAAAGTGTTCTACCTATATCACGACCCAAACCGATAAAATATGGAATACCGCAGGGTGCTCTCCTGTACTCTCTGCTATTCAATCTCTGTATCAGACCAGTAATAGGCATTGCCTTAAAACACCACATAAAGATCCACTTGTTTGCCGAAGACATACAACTGTACCTACTGCTAGGTGCAAACCAAGAAGCCCAAATCTTCAAACTATACAAGTGCCTCTTGGAAATAAAAACCTGAATGTTCCCAAAAAAGCTACAATTAAACATGGTGAAAACCGAACTCCTCTGGATACTGAGAGGTGACCCTGAATTTGCCCACCCTTCGATCTCCTGGGAATCAACCACCCTGACAGCCAAAGACAAAGTACGCAGCCTAGGGGTGATCCTTGAGGGTGACATTTCGCTCTCTGACCACAACTCCCAACTAATAACTGCCTTGTTCTACTACTTCCAGCAGCTACAGAAAATCAGATGTTACTTCTCAGAACTGGACTTCTCTCAGCTACTCTATGCCTTTGTCCTCTCCTGTATGGGACTACTACAATGTACTCCTAAATGGCCTCATGGCAAAAAACATCCACCAACTTCAATGAGTACAAAATGCTGCCATCTGACTCTTGAAGAATCTCCACATATGAGACCCAATCATCCCGACGTTGCGTACTGCCCACTGACTGCCAATTGACGAACAATGTATTTTCAAAGGCCTAGTAATGGCCTACAAACTCTTCCACAACATGATACCAGCCTATGTGGCCTCCAAACTTCCACACTATGCCTCGAATCAACGACTCCACTCGCAAGATGAAGAGATTATGTGTGCCCTCAGGACAATCCCTCCGCCTTGAGAACTACCTACCATGCCTATGGAACAAACTAACAATGTTCTTCCACACCTTGTCATACTGCTCACCATCTTTGTCCTAATACACAGGGGTAGGCAATTCCGGTCCTCGAGAGCCGGAGCCAGGTCAGGTTTTCAGGATATCCACAATGAATATGCATGAGATGGATTTGCATGCACTGCCTCCTTGAGATGCAAATCTATCTCATGCATATTTATTGTGGATATCCTGAAAACCTGACCTGGCTCTGGCTCTCGAGGACCGAATTACCTACCCCTGCACTAGACTATATTTTTCTAGACACCATATTTACTATACTATGTTTACCATGTATAATCTCTCATACTGTGTTTACCACTCAATGTTACTATACCATGCTATGCACGCTTGTCTTACCATTTTTGCCAAGTCGTGTTTCACTTTGTCAGCCATGCTATGATCTGCCATTCTACGCTCACCATGCTGTGTCTCACCATTCCATGTTTTTGTCATTTTATGTATTACCATGCTATGTTTGCCAATCAAGCCATTGTGACGTCACTGATGAATTTGGCTCTTAGGCATTGGTGGAAGAGGCATCGTGACATCACAATCTTTGCTCTGGAATGTTGCCACTCTTTGGGTTTCTGCCAGATACTTGGGACCTGGGTTGGCCACGGTTGGAAACTGGATGCTGGGCTTGATGGACCTTCGGTCTGTCCCAGTATGGCAATTCTTAAGTTCTTATGTTTACTAAACTATATATAGAGGTGAGAATTCTTCTAACAACAGGAGGAAAAAGCCTCAGGAGTCCCAGTGCATGACCCTTATTGTATATATCATGCACTATATAGGGACTGATTCTTGTTCTGGTACAAAATCAATTCTCATATAAAGTATTAGTATTCACTTTGTAGGCTGAGTGTATAACTATTTTATGTATTACCATGCTATGTATGCCATATCTATCAGACAATGGTTGCCTTGCTATTTTATACCATACGATGTCAGAGTGTGGTACAGGAAGTACAGCTTCAGCACCCTGTGGTTGTGGGTTCAGACCCATATTGTACCCTGTGACTCTGAGTGGGCCATTTGGTCCCCCATTGCCCCAGGTACATTAGATAGATTGTGAGCTCACTGGAACAGATAGGGAAAAAAGTGCTTGAAGACCTGAATAAATTCATGTAAACCGTTCTGAGCTCCCCTGGGAGAATGGTATAGATAAAAATTGAATAAATGGTCTTAGAAGGCCACTCAAAAAATGTATTAATTTAGTCTAATAAGGTATCATCTTATTTTATTTTTATTCTTGTGCTGATAGCTTCATAAATAGAAGTATTTGCTGGGAAGGCCTCAGCACATAGGAGCAGGGGCATAGCCACGGACAGGCCTGGCCTGCCCAGTTTGGGCTCAGGCCTGTCCACCCAGCAGCTGACCCGGAATCCTTCTGTCCGATGCGTTTGCATTTCATATCAGAGGGAAGGCTTCTGGGTCAGCCACAGGCAGCATGCAGGAACCGTTGGCAACAGCCAGAAGAGAGAAGCTGCACAGGCTGTGGGGTGCGAAGGAAGGGAATACGAGAGGCTGCACAAGCTGGGGTGGGGGAGTGGGAAGGGAGCACCTCTTTCAAGGTTCTGCAGAAGATACAAGTGGAAGTCAGACTTTGGCTGGACTGTTGAACAAGTGCAAAACCCCTCAGGGTCAGAGGTTGGTTAATCAGTGGACAAAGCAGCCACTAATGGACAAGAACAGAATTGAGGAAAGGTAATTAAATTGAAAACAGATTTGATGAGTTTGACTGAGTCAAGGCTAAAACTGGGAGTGCACTTAGCTGTGCAGGTTATAAGAATTACGCCTGGGGGGATTCTACATACTTATTTGTAATTTTTCTTGTGCAGAATTCCTCCATTATAATGGCTGACATCTTCCATCCACCTTTTTCTAGCTACACCTCCCCTTCCCAGTACACACCACCTCATCTACATCTCTCCAGCCTCCCTCTCCCATGGCATACACAACCTCATGCACCTTTCTGCTGCCCTCTACCTACCTCCCATGACACCCATATCCACATACATTTTAAAACTCTGATTTAGTGAAACATTAAGTACTTTGTCATAATCATATTGTCTTGTTTGTCTATTTGATTGTAAGCTCTACTGAGCAGGGACTGTCTCTTGAATGTTTAATGTACAGCATTGTATACATCTAGCAGCGGTAAAGAAATGATAAGTAGTAGTAGTAGTAGTAGTAAGGGAGGAAAAGAGAGAAGCCTGTCCACTTTGGGCTCAAGCCTGCGCAAAATTGGCTGTCTGGCTACACCTCTGCTAGGAGATAGTATAAGGTCACAAGAGATGTGCTCAGTACTGTGAGTCATGTAGGTGAAGGCACATATGTAACAGGCATGCAGTTTTAAATGGAATTCTAGTCTCTAAAAGTAAATGTATAACTCCTTGGCCTGCCCAGACTAGTATAATGTCAGTCAATCAGAGCCCCGCAGACATACAAGTTTAAACACTGAAGAGAAAAAATGAATAGATGCCAGGCATCTTCTACTCCTCTAGATTCAATTTAAAAGTCCAAGTGTGTTCACTGTTCTCTGGTAGGCCGCAGGGGTGTGAGCCTCCTACCTCCACGTAGTTAATTGGAAAGATGCCCACTCTCCCATGATGCTCTCCTTCAAACCAGTTTCGGTCCACTTGTTTATGGATGTAGACAATATCTCCTTTCTGTAAGGTCAGCTCTCTAAGGGGTCAAAGGGCATAAGGGAAAATCAACAAGAGGGTCATGGAAATTGATAACAAACAGACAAAAAAGGACCCTGGACAAATGCAGTTCTTTATGCTGTCACATAGGCCATTCTTGAGATGGCTTGGGGAAATCTACTGCTTATTCCTAGGATAAGCAGCTTAAAATCTGTTTTACTACTTGGGATCTAGTTAGGTACTTGGGACCTGGGTTGGCTACTGTTAGAAACAGGATGCTGGGCTAGATGGACCTTCAGTTTGTCCCAGTATGGCAGCTCGTATGTTCTTATGTGAGTCAAGTATAGGACAATCAAGCCATTGTGACATCACTGATGAATTTGCCTCTTAGGCACTGGTGAAAGAGGCATTATGACATCACAATCTTTGCTATGGAATGTTGCCACTCTTTGGGTTTCTGCCAGATACTTGGGACCTGGGTTGGCCACTGTTGGAAACTGGATGCTGGGCTTGATGGACCTTCGGTCTGTCCCAGTATGGCAATTCTTGTTCTTATGTTTATTAAACTATAAATAGTGGTGAGAATATACGCATTTATCTAACAACAGGAGGAAAAAGCCTCAGGAGTCCCAGTGCATGACCTTCATTGTATATATCATGCACTATTTAGGGACTGATTCTCGTTCATCGGCAAAAAAACTTCTGGTACAAAATCAATCCTCATATAATATATTAGTATTCACTTTGCAGGCTGAGTGTATAAATATATAAATAAGCAAGCACTTAACTTTATTGTCCCAACGGGAAGCCCGTTTCACTAATTGTTAAGATGCTGCATGAAAGGAAAGGCTAGTGTTTAAGGTCTCAGCAGCAGTTTTAAAACAGCCGCTGTTTAGTCCAACAACGCGGCAGAGATGATAAAGTGAGATTGTTTGAATGAGCGACAGCCTTTGGGAAACCACTAAAATGATCATTATTACTCTATTGCTGTATGTTTATTGGAAAGCAAGATATATTCTGTCTACAATTGCTGAATTATAACACATATATTTCTCTTATCTTTACAGTTGCATCACAACAAATCCCCTGAAGAAGCAATTAGTGAAATGGGCTTCCCATTGGGACAATAAAGTTAAGTGCTTGCTTATTTATATATTTATACACTCAGCCTGCAAAGTAAATACTAATATATTATATGAGAATTGATTTTGTACCAGGAGGTTTTTTGTCAATGAAGGAGAATCAGTCCCTAAATAGTGCATGATATATACAATGAGGGTCATGCACTGGGACTCCTGAGGCTTTTTCCTCCTGTTGTTATTGTAAGCTTCTATAGTATACCCTTACTAATGACTGGGGAGTCAATTCAGAGCAGTTTACATGAGTTTCTGTAATGGATGTTATAATACATGAGCTTCTGTAAAGGTGTTACAATACATGAGCTTCTGTAAAGGTGTTACAATACAGAGTTAGCATTTTCTGAGATGGTTTTCAAAACAGACATTTATACCATAATCAAGAATGTGTATATTCTCACCACTATTTATTGTTTAGTTTGTTTCTATTTTTAAAGTGGGGAGATTTTTCTCCATTTAGATTACTTATGTTTACTGTTAAATTCATGACTTCTGGAAG
Source organism: Geotrypetes seraphini (assembly GCF_902459505.1). Classification (NCBI taxonomy): domain Eukaryota; kingdom Metazoa; phylum Chordata; class Amphibia; order Gymnophiona; family Dermophiidae; genus Geotrypetes; species Geotrypetes seraphini. Next base: position 221,064,486 of record NC_047089.1, on the reverse strand, counting down.
AAGCAGGATGAGATTGAAGTTTCTCAACAAGTTGGAGACAGTTATGTTCAGAGTACACACCTCAAGTAATATTGCTGAGTCTTCTTTCAGTATGATAAGCTGGTAAAGATCCACACTTCTCCTGTCCTACCAGCAACCTCTAAGTCTAAGCTCTTCTTGCTTTAATGGCATTTCTACCAGTATACAATCTATGTATGAGTACTATTGATGTACTCATGAATAAAAGGTATACAGTACAGTGTTCCCCTGCTTGTTCACGGTCGGCGGTTCGCGGTCCCGGTCATTTGCGGTATTTTCCAACCGTGAACTGCCAAGGAGGACAGCTGGAGAGGCAGGAGAGAGCAGCCGGAGCACCGGCGAGTGCAGGAAATCACTTGCTGTATGCTCCGACTGCCTCTTCCTGCACTAAGTCAGGCCTTACTAATCAGGAGCTGTAGGAAGAGGCGGTTGGAGCATACAGCGAGTGATTTCCTGCACTCGCCGGCGCTCCGGCTGCTCTCTCCTGCCTCCCCCACGAAAAACCATATTCGCAGTTTATCAAGATTCGCGGGGGTTCCTGGAACGGAACCCCCCGTGAATATTGGGGGAGTACTGTACCCTTTAAAACTTTATTATTTACCACACTAACCGTTTCCATAAATTATTTCTCTGATTTCTTCAGTGGCGTCCTTCACTACCCATGTTATCTAGCTTTAGGTTAAGGGTCAGATTAAAATCCCCTCCAACTATTTTCCCCTTCTCCTTCAGCATATCCTACAACATGTCATAAAATTCTCCCCACCCCAAAATTAGGCACATGTATTCCCAATAGTGTAAGTTTTACCCCATCCACTTTATCTCCCAGAATAATGTAGCACCTCCTGTGCATCCTGTGATGTCCACCTTTCTTTTTCTACTAATTAAAATATTGACCCCTCCCTTTCTGTACATTTGCCTATTTGCTGCCAGATATCTATGTTGTAAAAATCTGTTTCGTAATAGAGGTTCATCCTTTATTTTTAAATGTGTCTCTTGCAGAAATAGAATATCGTCTGGCCTCCTTAAAGACCTGAAGTTCAGACCATTCACATTCCAGGAGACTAGCCTGTTGCCTTCATTTCCAAAACTCCCTCCCTCCTGACCCCAAATATTAATTGACCTCACTTTCCTCCCCCTTCCCCTATCACTTCATCTCAAATTCTCTTCAGTAATGACCCCATTCTCCTAAGCACCCCCTTCAAACTCCCTGCCCATCCCGATAATAACATTCCCATTTAGCCTCCCCTAAACCTCCCTCCATTTCCATACATCCACACATTAACCGCTGGCAAGTACTCCTAAATCCAAGTGTACACCCCTCCCATTTTCACAAAGTTCATCTTTTTACCCATTTCTTCTCTTCAGCATGTTCTTTGTTTCCACTTCCATCAACGCTTTGGCTTTGATCCCTCTTCCACTTTCCTTCAGCCATTTTCACCACTGGTCAGTCCATGCCTTTCACCCTGCTGCATGCAATACCACCCAGGTTTCCTCCAACATGTTCTCTCACTTGGGTGATTGCATTTACTGTGAAAGCTAGTTCAAACAGAAACAACTGGAATTGGATATTTTCCTGCTGTAGCTTTGCTTTAATGTCCTGGAGGTCTTTTCTCATCCTCACGGGTAACAGGTGAGGAAAAACAGAAATGCAATTGCTCTTCAGAGCACACTTTTGTTTTCCCCTGATGCTCTTTAAGTCATGAATACAGAAGACACTGTCCCTTGGCACCTGTCTGTTTTCAAGTCCACACCAATGTCAGACTGTTCATCTGCTGTCACGACCTGGTAGCTAGCCTTTAGCCTTGCAATCATTGTAGGCTTCAGTTTCTGGCAAATTATTGCACCTCGAGCAATTTTTCCATAGCCTCAAACTTTTCAACCATCTGGCACTTGGCTTCTGTCAGATCTTTGAAAGGGCTGTTCACTGCTGCTAAGGTCTCCTTCCGCTCTCCACATTTTACTCCCACTGAGTTCTGCTACCACAAATGCGTTTACAGTCTGTAAGCAGTGGCGTAGTAAGGGTGAGAGGCGACTGGGGTGGTGGCCCCCCTTCCCCACCCTCATCTCCGTTCCTTCCCCGATCCCGCCTGCCGTGCCCCCCCCGATCCTTCTCCGAACCCGCCTGCCATTCACGCCCCTTCCCTTCTCCAAACCTCTAGTTGAAGCTGTTGCTCGCGGAAATCAGCTAGGTGCTCCTCATGACCCTGTGGGCTCTCTCTCTGACGTCACTTCCTCTGTGCGGCACCCAGAAGTGATGTCAACGGGAGAGCCGATGGGGTCGCGAAGAACACATGGTTGACCGCCACGAACAACTTCTTCAACTAGAGGTATGGGGGAAGGGAAGGGGAGGAGTTGGGGGGGAGGGAGAGGAGGAGGGGTGCTGGCGCCCCCACCAACATGGAGCTCGGAGCGGTCCCCCACTGTCTGTAAGTAAGAGTTCCTTTTCACGTGCAGGTCCCTTGGAATGAAATAGGCTCCCTGTGACTATTCAGCATCAGAAGAACTTGCATGTATTTAAGAAACTATTAAAACGACACCTATTTTGTTTGATGACAGCAGCCCGCTGAGGTTTCAGCACTTGGACTTCTTTATATTTTGCTGGTGTTTTTTTATTACCGTGTTTCCCTGAAATTTTCGGGGTAGTTCTTAATATAAGCCCTACCCCCCAAATAAGCCCTAGACCCTGGAGTCGCCGGCAGCAATGCTTCCCCCCACCCCCACTGCGCAGCTGAACCCCAGCTGACCTTCAAGTTTCAAGTTTATTAAAATTTTTGATTAATCGCTTAATCTTACTTCAAAGCGATGAACAGAAACAATTAAAATTACAATATTAATAATAAAACATTAATTTAAACATAACATTAAAATAAACTAGACTATATCAAACTTAACAAAACACGAGTAAGAGGAAGAGGGGATTTGAACTACAAAATATTATAGAAAAGGAGGTCAGGCAAAAACACAAGGTAGGGAATTAAAATAAATGGTCAAATACAGCATTAATGAATTCAGAGTAAGACTTATTAATCAAAAGCGTCTTTGAAAAGGAATGTTTTTAAATTGGTCTTGAATTTATCAATATTATGTTCTTCTCTTAAATAAATTGGCAGAGAGTTCCAGATTTGTGGGGCAGTAACTGAGAAGATAAATTGTCTTCTGGTATTAATGATCTTTAGAGATGGAATTTCGTTTGACCGCAATATTCTGTTTGTGGAGTAAGGGATCAATGATTTAAAAATAAATGCAGGTGTTTTGAAAAGCATTGCTTTAAAGGTGAGTAGGCATATTTTATACGTTATTCTATGCGATACCGGAAGCCAGTGAGCGTTTTTGAGAAGTGGTGTTACGTGGTCAAATTTTTTTTTCTTTGTTATAAGTTTAATAGAAGTATTTTGTATGATTTGAAGCCGTTTTATTTCATTTTGTGCAATCCCTTTAAAAAGGGCATTGCAGTAATCGATTTTAGAGATTACTAAGGAATGGATAAGGATATTTAGTGATTTAGAGCAAAGATATTGTGAAAGGGAGCGAATTTGACGGAGTCTATAGAATGATGATTTGATGATACTACCGATGTGTTCGTGAAAAGTTAATTTACTATCAAATATAACGCCTAGAATTTTAATGGTATTAACTAATTGCAAGGGAATATTTTTTATAGTGATAGGGGCAATAAGTTTAGGAGTTTCTTTCCATGGGAAAAGCATCGTTTTTGTCTTTTCAATATTAAGGGCCACCCTATTTATATCTAACCATTGATGGATTTGTTCAAGTTTATTGTTGATTGCTGTGATATCCAAAGAGTTGTTGGGATCCAAAGGGTGCAAAAGTTGAATATCATCAGCGTATGCGAATACATGAAAACCTATAGATTGGCAGACAATCATCAAAGGTGCAAGAAAGATATTGAAAAGTAAGGGAGAAAGAATGGATCCTTGGGGAATACCATGAGATGTTAATGATATTTTAGAATTTGAATTATTAATTGTAACAGTGGATGTACGATCAGTAAAGTAGGATTCAAACCAAGATAATACTTGGTCGGTAATGCCGATTGAATGAAGTCTGTCTAATAAAAGATGGTGATCTATGGTGTCAAAGGCAGCAGAAAAATCGATAGAAATTAATAAAACCGATTGGTGATGGTCCAAAAAGTAATGTATTGAAGAAGTCATTCCAATCAGTGAATGCTCAGTATTATGATGTTGTCGGAATCCTGTTTGGTTCGGATGAAGAACGTTGGTTTTTTCAATAAACTCAGAGATTTGATTGAAAACAATCTTTTCTGTCAATTTTGCCATGAAGGGAAGATTTGCTATTGGCCTATAGTTAGAAATTTTTTCCGAACTGATCTTACGATCTTTAAGAATGGGACGAATAACAGAAGATTTCCACGGTATAGGCATCGTACTTTGCATTAAACTTTCATTTATTATTTTTAGAATGAAGGGACCAAAGATTTCAAAATATTTTTTTTAGAATAAATGGAGGAATAAGGTCTGCTTTTGAACTCTTAATGTTAATAGATTTTAATATGGATTCTAATTCTTTAAGGCCAGGTAAGTTAAAGTGGGAACATGTTGAATATGATAAGTTTGTGATAGAATGATCATTTTCAGTACTCAGTTGCTGTTTTGTAAACGATTTCCTAATGTTTTTAATTTTTTCAATAAAATGATCTGCAAGATCTTGAGCTGTCGGTAATGAATTGTGAGCTTGAATTTGCTGCTTTTTTGTGTTTGTTAATGAGTTAAGTAGTGAGTAAAGTACTGATGGATTTTTGGCTTTTAGAATTTTTCCTGAATAGAATTTTGCTTTTGTTTGATTAATCCTTCCATCCCTCCCTCCCATCTGAACCCTTCCAACCGCGAACCCTACATACCTCCTTCCAGAGCAGCATCACAGCACTCTAAACAGGCTGCTTCGCAGCCTTCTCCCACCGGGATGACATCATCGGTATTGTGGCAGAGGGAATGCCCCGGCGAGAGAAGGCTGTGAAGCAGCCTGTTTAGAGGAGGTATGTAGGGCTCGCAGTCAGCGGGGTTTAGATGGGAAGGAGAGATGGAAGGATGGGAGGGCCAGCGGGGGTTCGGCTGTGCGACGGGGGGCTGCTCAAGGGTTCTGCTACATGGTAGGGAGGGATAGAAGCTTTGCAAGGGTTCTGCTGCACAGGGGGATGGAAGGGAGGGAGGGATAGAAAGATGCTGCAGAGGGAAGGCACAAGGGTGAGAGGGGAGGAAAGATGCTGAACATGTGGGGGAGAGAAAGGAAAGAGGAAGAATTGGGGTAAAGGAGAGGAAGGGAGAGATGATCATGTACATGAAAAAAATAAGACCTACCCCGAAAATAAGACCTAGTGCGTTTTTTGGGCCCAAAATTAATATAAGACACTGTCTTATTTTCAGGGAAACACGGTATGTATGTAAATTTTGTTATCCACCTTGGATACAGGTGGAATATAAACTAATAAACATAAAACACCTTCTTCCGAGAACCACCACATCCCCATTAGAGCTGCTTTCACCAGTGCCACTCACTTAAACCATCCATGGATATTCTCTCTTGGAGGCAGCAGGTCTTACTTGTTGTTCATCTCCCTTTCTGTCCCAGGTGGCACAGCCAAATTCTCTCCTATACCTCTGCTTGCTGCCATCTTTGATCTCTCCTAGCCTTCCCCTCGTTCTGATTGATAATAAGCATATTCTTTTAAAATCAATGGTTTTCTACACTTAGAACATTTGGTTGGAAAGCTATATCCTGACTTATTAGAGATGTGTCTCTTGGATTAAATACATGACTTTGGGCTCCTTTTACTAAGCCGCGTTAGGGCTTTAACGCGTGGAATAGCGGGCGCTAAATTGCCCCGTGCGCTAGACCTTAACGCCATTGATCCTAAAATGCTGCGTGCGTAAAAACGCTAACGCAGCTTAGTAAAAGGAGCCCTTAGAGTTTCATGAACTATTTGTTCACAAAACATGTCTTATTGCATAAAAGTGTATTATAATTCCGAAGAATATGCCCAGACTGACCAGGAGTTATGTGGAGAAACCAGATGCATGAACTATTACAGATGGAGTGTCTGCCTGCATGCCATGCTGGACAGAAGGCCGTTAATCCACTCCTTCTTAAGGTCTCCCACCATGTGACCATGTAGTGTGCTCCTGAATTCCCTTTGATTTGAACATGTTTTATTTTGTGGGATATAAAAGGGTAGGGGGGAGATATGAAGGGTGGAGGGTAATTAGGGAAAGCGAGGATAACGTTGAGAGGGAGGGATGTTTTTTTAAAAAGTTTCTACAAGTTTTGCTGAGGTGTACGGATTATTATGGACATTCTGTGGTGTGGGACGTTTTATTTTGAAATCATTTGGCTAAGTTTGGTATTTAATAAGAATACATATACCATAAATTGATGATTTTCTATCTCATAGATATGCTAGGCTTCTCCTGTGCTTTTTCTCTGCGCTTGCTTAGGGGACAAGTTCTGAATTAAATTATACAGGGGCCACAAATCAGAGCTCTTCTTTTACCCTTCTGCCTTGGAGGGTCATGTCATTTCCTCCCCAGAGCTTTCAAATATCCCCCTAATTCCTCATAATATAGAAATAGAAACAAAGAAACATGACAGCAGATAAAGGCCAAATGGCCCATCCAGTCTGCCCATCCGCACCATCCACTATCTCTTCCTCTCCCTAAACAATCCCAGATGCCTGTCCCATGCTTTCTTGAATTCAATGTCTTTGTCTCCACCACCTCTACCGGGAGACTATTCCATCCATCTACCACCCTTTCTGTAAAAAAAAGTATTTCCTTAGATTACTCCTGAACCTATCACCTCTTAACTTCATCCTATGCCCTCTCATTCCAGAGCTTCCTTTCAAAAGAAAGAGACCCACCTCATGTGCACTTATGCCATGTAGGTATTTAAACATCTCTGTCATATCTCCCTTCTATATACTAGAACTGACTAAAAAATTGCTCACCTCCTGTACTATCACTTCTAAAGTTTCCCTCCCCTCCATTACAGCAATGATTTACAATGTCCCTCAGTTCCCTACCATCCTGGCACAGATGGCTAATGCTCCCAATGTCCCTCCCCCCCCTCCCACCCCATACATTATACCTTTTTGATATAGCTTTCAATGCTTAACCCTACTCCTCTGCCCTCCAACCCAGCCAGAGGATTAACCATTTCCCTTAACTGTATCCATGACATCCTGTTTGTCTGTCTTGCCTGTTTAGATTGTAAGCTCTTTCGAGCAGGGACTGTTTTCTTATTCTTTGTGATTCTGCAGCACTGCGTGCGTCTGGTAGCGCCATAGAAAATAATTAATAGTAGTAGTAGTGATCTTCTCATACAACATGTGATATGTTCCAGTGCCCGTTTTGATCACATTGCAGTACTGATGATGTGCAACACTGTCACATTTTCTTTCAATGCTGTAATCAACCATAGCGAGCAAAGCTCTACAAAGCAGAAGGGAAAAGGGGATAGGGAAAAACAGCACTACACTCACTTCACAGATTGTGCCTGGAAATCAAACTTAACACGGGCTGCTTTCATCTGTAAAAACAAAAAACAAAAAACAAAACACAAAAAGATATGAAAAGGAAAATAATTCACACAACCCATTCCAGTGCTGACCGCTTGGCGACCTCTCCACCCAGATCTAGGCAATGTCTTGCAACATATTCTGAGGCTTTCCTTCTTCCCCTAAATACAGTGGCCACTCTAGCACTCATTACTGGTAAATCATACTAATCATATAAGAGGAATAACTTTCCTTCTGTATTTTTACCTTGTAATACTGTTTGTTTTTATTGTATATTTTATTCTGTTATATCTTTTTAATGTACTACATTTGATTACTGTACGTTGCCTAGTGCTCTTTGTTGAGCATTAGGTAACACAAAAATCTAATCAATTTTCTGCTGAACGTCCCCAAATTCAGGAGCCACTCTGCCTAGTTCAATCCTACAGATCCAGGGGGCTATCCTGCAGGATAATCTGCTGTTGAACCCCCTCCTGAAAGCCAGGATCTGCCCTAGAACTCAATCCACAGGTGAATCCCTCAGATCTGCTACTGACTCCCCTCACTTCCAGGGACCATCTTCCAAAATATTCTTCAGATCTAAGGGCCGCTCTAAAACATTTTCTGCTGCTGCCCTAACTCCCCCCCCCCAAATTCCAATAGCCACCTACAACATATTTTGCTACTGCCTCTACATCTCAAATTCCCACTGTATTCGGGGGGGAGGGGGGGTGGCTGTGCAACAGTGCCTCAAGCACCAGTACTTCTGTTACCCAGTCCAGCATCTCATTACAGATTCAGGGGACTTTCTGGAATACATTCCGCTGCCAATACCCCACTTTCAGATCCAGTTCTGCCCTTGACTCCCTCTCTCCCGAGATCCAGTGGCTGCCCTACAGCAGATTCCACTTCTGAACCTTGTCAAATCCAGATGTCATGTCAACACGTTCTGTTGCTGTTCCCCAACCCCTAAATCCAGGGGTCACCCTGTAGCACATTCTGCTATCTGAAGTTTTCTTTTTGGCAATTGAACTCTTGCTCCTTTGAGCTCCCAGCATAGCTGGAACCAACTCTACTGCAGTAAGAGCAGTATGATTCTTCATATATACTCCCAGCCCATTGATCCTAGAGGTCCCCAGCTGGATACTGTGGCCTAGATGCATTAGACAGGATCAGTAAGACCACGTGGATCTGCTGCAGTCTGATTTTTAGCCGATTCCACAAGAGCGACTGAGGCTCAAACGAGTTTGCATGCAAATGATTTGAGCGGAGGTTCGTCGTAAACCCCGTCCGATCCTGCTGATGAATCGCTGTGAGATCAACTCACACATGCGCAGAACCGGCAGGGGAAGCCCGAACAGCTGAGAGGCAGGGGAAGCCCCGCTCAGCCTCCTGCCACTCATCTGTTCAGGGCAGGAAACCTTTTTTTTTTCTTTTTTTTAATGGATACAGATGTTTTTGCGTTTAATCCATGCACAATTTCTGTTCTCATTATAAAAAAAAGTCGTGCCAGCACATCCTCCCAACCAGAGCCGTCGCACCCACCCTCCCCAACAATTGCAGGTCCCCGAACCTGATGATGACGGCTGCCCCTGCGACGCATCCTGAGACAGGAGGGATACCACTCCCCCTCGTGACTCAGCAACCCTGTTGTGCATCCAGACCACCTGGATCCCCCCTGACACTCCCCCCAACTCTCCCTCCAACGCTCCCCAACACCTCCCACCCTACATGAAGATCCCCTCTCCCACTAAGACCCCAAAAGACAGCCCTTGTGGTCTGGTGGAGTTAGCTCAGAACCCCTGCAGCTCAAGCAATCCCCCCAGCCCATCCTCTATACCTCATTGTAGAAGCCAAAAAGAGGGATGTCCACTCCCTCTTGCCAGTAGGTCCATCTCTTGAAATGAGCTTTAGGCTACTTTCCCAGTGAATGCCAGGATGTACCAGGAATGGATATGGCCTGTCATTTCAAAGAGGTGGGCCTGCTGGCAAGAGGAAGTGGGCCTGTGGTTGTTGACAGCGGGGGAGGGGGGAGGGGTATGGCGGCTTGTCATTTTGGGGAGGGCAGATCAACTCGCATTTTTCTTATTTTTAATGGGGCAGATATTTTGTGTGTGTGTGTATAACACATGTATAGCATCTGTGCCCGTTTTAAAAAAAAGGTATGGTATCTTATATTAATTTCTGTGCTGAACTATGGGTAGGACAGGTAAACAACTAGTCTTGACTAGTCAATCATTTTATTTTGTGCATCAGGAAGCCATGTTAGAGCATCAATTGCTCTGCTAGTTTACATGGCATTTCAATATTAATGACCTTATTTGTATGGCTGGATTGGAGATTGAGCAATCGTGCACAAAACCACGCAGTGAGCCATTTTGTGCATTGGGTCAGCAAATCTGATCATCGCTAAACCAGTCAAACTCAGTTTAGCGACAATCGTTAGACGATTGCTGACTTTAGTGCATCTGGGCCTTTGCATCCGGGTCCTTCCAGAATGCTGCAGTCACTGCCTCTGCAGAGGAAGAATTCAATTCCTGGGTCAAGTCTTAAATCAGTGAGGTTTCATAAAGTCGTAAACACAAGGATGTCTTACCATCCTGTCCTCTTTTCTTAATGGTGTTGCTTCTGTGTCCAGAGCTTCAGCCCTGCCAGTTGATGGGCTGCTCCCAGGATGTATCACTTTCTCTATAGAAAACAGTAAAACAAAGGCATGAATAGTGTTAAGTTAAAATTACAATATACAGTGGAACCTTGGTTTGTGAACATAATTCGTTCCAGAAGCATGCTCGTAAACTAAAGTGCTGGTATATCAAAGCAACTTTCCCCATAGGAATAAATGGAAACGCAGGTGATTCATTCTGATCCCAAAAAGACCCCACCCCCACCCCCAAGGCCACTGGAACGCTTCCACCCCACCCCCAGGAACTGTCTTCACCCACCCTACCCCACCCCCGAGAACCGGCATCGCCCCACCCGCCCGCCCAAACCCTTACCCTGCACATTAGAATCTCGGAGAGAGTGGACGCCAGAAGGCCTTGAGCATGCGCAGATGCTCAAGGTCCAGCAGAGATCACCAGCAGGCTCTTTCAGCACTGGCATGTCCTGTGGGTTGGTGCTGTGTACTGGTGCCCGATCGCAGTAAGGGTTTGAGCGGGCAGATGGGCAATGCCGGGTTCTCAGGGGCGATGCCAGTTCTTGGGGGTGGGAGCTCGCATATCCAGTCAATGCTCGGTTTGCGAGGCAAGATTTGCGAGAGTATTTTGCTCGTCTTGCACATTACTCGCAAAACGAGGTCTGACTCTGCTTGTAAGACACAGTCCTCAAATCACCATTGCCACCATTCCTATCAGCTCCAGTCCATGCTGACTCCAGAATCTAGGCCCAACATCTCCAGCATCTATAATCTCTGCTGCCTTTGGAATCCAGGCTCATATTCTTCAACTCCTAAAATCCACACTACCTCCATCACTTGGATCACTGCCCCTGCACCTATGATGTCTCCAGGCCCTGCAGTTTCATCTGTCTCACTGCCTCAATACCACCAATCCCTGCCTCTACTACCTTCATCCACTAGTCCGCTACCTCAGCTTTTATGATCCCTGCTACCTCCAGGATTTATCCAGTCCATCTGTAGCAACTACAAGCCCTACTGCTTTCTATTATCCAACACACGGCATCAGAAACTACAATCCCCACTGCCCACATCATACAAAGCACCTCAGTATCTCTGTGTCCTGCTGCATCCAGGAATAATCCCAACACATCCAGCACCTCTGATCTTCACCCATTGTTCCCCTCATCCAACTAACTGCATCAGCACCTCAATCCCCACGCACTGTCCCCCTCATCCAATTCACTGAATCAGCACCTCGGATCCCCACTCACTGTCCCCCCTCATCCGACTCACTGCCCCATCAACTGACTCACTGCATCAGCACCTTCATCCCTGCGCACTGTCCCCCTCATCCGACTCACTGCATCAGCACCTTGATCCCCACTCACTGTCCCCCTCATCTGATTCATTGCATCAGCATCTCAGATCCCCGCTCACTGCCCCCTCATCCAACTCACTGCATCAGCACCTTCATCCCAGCGCACTGTCCCCCCTCATCCGACTCACTGCATCAGCACCTCTGATCCCCACTGCCCCCCATCATCTGACTGACAGACTGCCTCAGAACCTATGATCCCCACTGCCTTTATTATTTTGATCATTACTGCAGCACTAGTGATCCCTATTACCTCCATCATGAAAGCACCTACAATTCTCACTAAATTTCTCATCCAGCTCACTGCCTCTAATGCCTATCACTTCACCACCTCTACCATTCAGTCTCTCATGTTATCATCAGTTGCATTCTGTCTTCTTTGGTGTACACCAGTGCTTATCAAATGTTTTTCACCTACTATCCCATCTCTACTTTTTTCTTCCATGCCTCATGCAAATCAATTGATTGCTCTACAGGGCCCGCCTCTTCCTGAGGCCACAGAAACTGCAATAGGACCATGATGGCCAGCACTGACTGTGTAAAAAGGAGCTTTTACTTTTTTTGCTCATAAGTGTAGGTTTATAAGGGGCCATTTTAGCTGAATTAGTGTGTGCTAAATGCTAAGAAGCCCATTTTATACCTGTGGGTTTCTTAGCATTTCCTAATACCGTTAGTATGTGCTAATCCATAGTAAAAGGGCTCCTTAATTTATGCTCTATTTTCAGCTAAACTTTGGAGCCAAATTAAAGTGCCAATTATTGGCACCTGGCCACAGTTAATGGGGGAGCACACCAAGGAAGGGGTGGTAGTGGTGATGCTTAGGTCCAGGCAGTAAGGGGGTGCTTTGAGCAATTACAGAGCTGCAGTCTATATATGAGTACATGTATGAGTCTGAGTATGAGTCTGCTGTCTGAGTATGAGTCTGGTGCTCTGCGATTTCAATTTGCTGTTCCGGGGCAGAAGACCAGCAGAACCAACGGCCACACACATGTAGACTGTGGCTCTGCAACTGCTCAATGAACCCCCTTACTGCTTGGAAGAGAGGGGAGCTCCATCCTGGGCGACAACTAGAGAATGACACGGTGACAAAATTCATCACCATTCCCATCCCCGCGGATAACCGCGGGAAATAATCCCATGTCATTTTCTAGCGTCTATTTCAACCTCAGTCCTTCTACACCAGCATTCTTCAAAGCAAAGCTTGCGGGTCAGTGGCTGAGCCCATTCATACTCTGATTCTTATGTGAGCCAAGGATAATGAAGCCATTGTGACATCACTGATGTGATTGGCTCTTAGGCACTGGTGGAATGAGGCATTATGACATCACAATATCTGCTCTGGATACCAGAGACTGTCATTCTGTAGTGTCTGTTTCAACCTCAGTCCTTCTACCCCAGCATTCTTCAAAGCAAAGCTTGCGGGTCAGTGGTTGTGGCCATTCATACTCTGATTCTTCCCTCTCTCCTTAAAGAATGACATGAAGATAGTTTCCCGCGGTTATCCACGAGGACGGGAACGGTGATGAATTTTGTCACCGTGTCATTCTGTAGCGACAACCAAGCTAGGTACGCCACTGGTACCGCATTAACCATGCGTTAGCACAGTGCGTCGCAAACCTTTTGAAGCCGCGACACACTAAACTCAAGGCCGCGGCTGGAGGGCCTCCGGACATGCACGAACGTTGACATGAATATGTCATGTGCTTGTGTGACATCATCACGTCGATGTCCGTGCATGCGCAGAGACTCTCCAGACGGGGCCCTGAGCTTGCTAACCCTGGGAGGAGAAGGCGCAGGGAGGAGGAGAGGTGCTGAGAGAGGCACGTCCTGTAGGTAGTCAGCCAGCACTGGCATCTCTCCTCTCTGGCGTCTCGCGGCACACCCTGAATCTCGCCGCGGCACACAGTTTGTGATACACTGCGTTAGCACATGGTGAATGCAGTGCGCTACCTAGCTAACGCTTCCATATCCATTCTCTGCCTATGCCACACCCCCTAATATAAAAAAAACCACTTAATCACTTAATGCACAGGTTACTTATGCAGTAACTGCTAAACGAATGCAAAATCACTTAATACAGCTGTGATCAAGCATTCACTGCATGTTAAGTGCTTAACACATATTAATAAAATGACCCCAATCACTGCGTATATAAATGTTCCATTAAGAGTTCCCTCTTACGAAATGTTTTTAATTTTAGCTATCGCTGCTGACAAATGTTTCCCAGAAGGATCAGTGTTAAACTTTTCCAGCCAGTGTAATGGTGCAACTTAAGATTTCCTGTCTCAAATGATATTTTTCAGAGCCAACATTAGGGTAACCTCTAGAAACCTACTAAGAAACAGAAACAGGGATATGACAGCTAGGGACTGAGTGGTTCAGCCAGTCAGCCGGATAGATCTGTCTAATCTGCTCTAGTTGAAGAACAAATGTCTTATATGTGTTTACTACATCCAGCACACGCCTCAGCTTCCTCACCTTGGCTTGCCGGGGATTTATTCCCACCGCTCCTGAGCATGGAAGGACTGGCCGCTCGCTCCATCTCACCACTACCTGGGCTTAGATAGGCATCTACAGAGTTGTCCAGACAGGAGTACTGCTGCCCTGCACTGGTGTGATGAAAGAAAATATATCATTTTAGAGAGGCAAACCATTAATTAAAAAAAAAAAAAAAAAAAAGTCCCCTTTCTTCCCATTGAACCCCTGCTATGAGATCATTCTGCTCTTTATCCAAGAGAATTAAAAGAAATCATATGACGATATGTATGCATTCCAGGACACTATTCACAGCACAGTGCATCCAAGTATATTGTTCACAGCAGAGTGAATGACGGTTCCAGCATATCATTCACAACAAAACCATGAAGCCCTGTGATTTATGTGTTCTGAGTTTTTGTGTGTCTGCCAGGCCTTGCTCCTGTCTTGCACCTCCCTCCCAGATAATATCCTCCTCTGATTTTCCTGCAAACCTGAAGTCTATCTGAACAAGAGAGGATACAGCACATCACACCCAGGAGACTGACAGAGACTTCCCAGCAGCACTAGACAACTGGAAAGAGAAGGTGAGAATGCAGGAATGGAGAAGAGACAGCAGAACTGCCAAAGTAAGCAAATACGGCAAAGAATATCCAAAGTACGGCAAAGAACTACCAAAGTAAGCAAATACGGCATAAACTCTTATAAACTGAAAGAATATCCAAGCCTGGACAATGCACTTTTCCAGAAACAATCACCATCAGGGCAAATTCTGAAGCAATTTTCATGGGTAAAAAGTATATTACCCACATAAATCTGTCTGAAGACTCCACCCTGTATACAGGTAGATTCATGCAGTGCAACACAATTTGTACGTTTCTCCAGGTTTGGGAGAAGCATTCCTGGGGTGGAGACTGAAAAAAAGGCAAATACATTCTGTATTTTCAGAAATACCTGCAATTTTTTAAGGTGAAAAACGTATCTGCACACAAACTAAGAAGATGGATTCAAGCTCATTTTGTAAAACGTGCTCATATGCAATTTTCAAAGTAAAAATGCGCATACTTTCACTTTTGAAAATTAGAGCAAAAGAACCTACAAAAATTCTTGAGAATAAAATCTTTTTATATTAAAAGCCACACAGAACATAAGGGGAATGCTTTGAGGTTGACGAGTAGCAGATTTTACTATTTTTTCAAGAAATGGAAATTTTATTCAGAGGTGAAATTCAGGAACATTTTTCCAGAAATAGTTATAACTGTGGCACATAAATCAAAAGTAAATTGGACCCAGTTTAGTGGAAACAGATGTTAGTGGGCTTCAGAATGTGGCCACACATCAGAGAAACAGGTTAATCTAGCAATTCTGAGACAGTCTCCATATCGGAGATGAGAAGTTTTCCATCATTGTGAAACTGGCTACAGACACAGAATATTTATTTATCTTCTTCAAGCTGTGAAGCAATTAGAAAGGCTATCCAGATTCTCTCAACCTAATCTGCAATGTAACTGTATCAATACACGTTTTTTTCTTAATTTGTGAGACAAAAGGGAATTAATATGTATTGAGATGTCTGTTCTTTATTCAAATGTGTTCTAAACTCCTTAGGCCCGATATTCAGACCAGGGAGGCAGGTCGGCTAACTCCCATGATCAGTGCTGACCGCAGATATTCAACCGTTTCCAGTGACTGGTATTGAATATCTGGGATTTTTTTGGCCAGCGTAAACTTAACATAAAAATATAGAACTATGATGGCAGATAAAAGGCAAATGGCCCATCCAGTCTGCCCATCCACAGCATCCACTATCTCCTCCTCTCCCTATAGGCTAAGGCTCTTAGCAACTGCACTGTGAGGTCACAGAGCTTTATTGTTATAGGCCAGGGGTGTCCAACCTTTTGGCTTCACTGGGCCGCATTGGCCGAAAAAAATGTTTCTGGGGCTGCACAAAAGTGTAAACGCTGCAGTAAGACACAGGAGGGAGCCGGCAAGACGGTAAACACCCAGGGGCAGCAGAGGAAAACACTGCATCGCCCTTGTCCGGGGCCACACAAAATACTTCACTGGGCCGCATGCAGAGGTTGGACACCCCTGTTATAGGCTAAGGCGCTTAACACTTGCATTGTGAGGACATAGAGCCTTATGGTTTTAGAAACATAGAAACATGATAGCCCATCCAGTCTGCCCATCCACAGCATCCACTATCTCCTCTTCTCCCTAAGAGAACCCACATGCCTGACCCAAATGCTTTCTTGAATTCAGACACAGTTTTTGTCTCCAGCTAAGTCAGCTTAAGCTCTGACCAGTTAAATTTACAATGGCCAAAGATTGGACTGCTATTTGCTCAGCCTGATTTGGCCACTAAACTTGGCCAATCAACACTTAAAGTTGCCAGTTATTGTGCGATATAGCCGGTTAACCTTTAGCCACTAACCATGAATATTCAGTACAGATAACTGATTATCTTGTGCTAAATATTCACATTTAGCTGATTAAACGCTATTTAACCTGTCAGCACTGTTTCTGGCCAGTTAAATAGAGCTGAAAATCAGTTGGTATGTATTTAATTAACTAGATCTGATATACTGCAAAATAAACAAATACTCAAAAATCAATGAAATAAGAAGATAGCCATTATAGTTTCAGGTGCCTGACTGCAATGATGCACAATGGGTGATGATGTTACAATGCTTGGAGGTAGAAGCAATAGAAGAATCTAGAGAGGGAATCACTGATGATTTTGATACAGTATTATACATGGGCAAAGCCAGGTGTGGGCAACTCCGGTCCTCGAGGGCCAGAATCCAGTCGGGTTTTCAGGATTTCCCCAATGAATATGCATGAGATCTATTTGTATGCACTGCTTTCAATGCATATTCATTGGGGAAATCCTAAAAACCCGACTGGCTTCCGGCCCTCAAGGACCAGAGTTGTCCACCCCTGGGCAAAGCTAACATCTTAGAAAAAGCTGACTGTATCTCCTAATTGAGAAAAGAAAGGAAATAATCCACAAAGCTATAAATTATTGCAAAATTGGACAAGATTCTCATTGATCTTATCATCAGATGTCTCTTATCAACAATACAAAATGGCACAACATGTGTTCTAGCTCAGTGTTTCTTAACTCGGTCCTGGAGTACCCCCTTGTAAGTCAGGTTTTCAGGATATCCATAATGAATATGCATGAAAGAAATTTGCATATAATGGAGGCAGTGTATGCAAATCAAGCTTATGCATATTCTGACTGGCAAAGGGGTACTCCAGGACCGAGTTAAAAACACTGTTCTAGCTAGCCACAACATGTGTTCTAGCTAGCCAAAAATATTACAGCTAATGGATGAAATATGAAGAAAAATTATTCCACATCAAATGACAGAAATGAAAAGCAGCAGAGATGACCAAAGGCATTAAGCTGGCAACTAAACTTTAATCAAAGTCCGAAGTATACAACAAATTGGAACAAAAACTTGACACGGGCAGTGTTTTAGCTAGTCTGCCTGCATCAGTGGTCCAACATGATCTTAGTATATATACTTCATTAAACTGATGAGTGTACATAAATAGCCAAACCTTTAGAAATAGTCGGAGAAAAGGCAGGAAGTACCCCAGTACATAAAAAAGAAAATATTTCTATTCACTTAAGACTAGATTCTAAAGTTGAGCAAGAGATAATTCACCCCAGCCTAACTGCTGGGGTGAATTTCACATGTTGATTTGCTTGTTTATTGGAATAGGAGCTCTGGTGATCATGAATACGTTTGATGTCGGTATCCCATGATGCAAAGCAAGATCAAAATTACAGGATAGAGACTTGTGGAGGATAATTTTATAGAAGGTACCTAGTGAGAGCCCATTTTCAGAAGCCTATTTATGGCCAATTTTATAAAGACAAGTGGATGCCTACTTATATTATATAATATACTACTTATATAACTGGTAGAAATTATGTCTATTTTGCAGGTATGGACATTTACGGCTGCCCCAGAACAAATGTAAATGTCTGTGTCTGTAATTTTTATGTACATGCATAGATAGCCTATTTGTCTGCTACAAAGAAAATTCCAGGTGAGATTTTGCTCATAGATTTTTAAGGCCAGTTTTGATTGTTCTCCACTTGGCATCTGTAGAAGCATCAGTGCATCACCACCACCAATCTGACAAGCAGGGAGAATACAGCGGACACTTCGAGAGGGTCCAGAGGAGGGCAACGAGGATGATAAAGGGTATGGAGAACCTTTCATATGCCGAACGGTTGGACAGGCTGGGGCTCTTTACCCTGGAGAAGCGGAGACTGAGAGGGGACATGATAGAAACTTATAAAATCATGAAAGGCATAGAGAAGGTGGAGAGGGACAGATTCTTTAGACTAGCAGGGACAACTAAAACAAGAGGTCATTCAGAAAAACTGAGAGGAGACAGATTCATAACGAATGCAAGGAGGTTCTTCTTCACTCAGAGGGTGGTGGACACCTGGAACGCGCTTCCCGGAGAGGTGATAGGACAGAGTACAATTCTGGGGTTCAAAAAGGGACTGGATGATTTCCTGGAAGCAAAGGGAATAACAGGGTACAGATAGAGGTTTACCTTACAGGACATTGAGCGAATAGGGTATGGATATTTTAGGTTAGGTAGGGAACACTTTCAGGTCATGGACCTGGGGGGCCGCCGCGGGAGCGGACTGCCGGGCACGATGGACCCCTGGTCTGACCCGGCAGAGGCAACGCTTATGTTCTTATGTTCTTATCCATTGTCACACTACAGTAACTAAAGAGGGATGAAAGATTAAGCTAGAATTCATGGACTATGCACAAAGGCACACAAAGGTCGTGTTTCTCAGCGTGGCATATTTTATCATCTACGTGCATACCTGCATGCTCCGCTCAGTTGCCAACTCTATACATACCTAGTGACAGAGGACATGCTGTCAAATCAAAGCATATAATTTTACACCAGTCAGAAATTTATGAGAGGCCACAGCCTCAGCACCCTGAGATTGTGGATTCAAACCCATGCTGCTCCTTGTGACCCTGAGCAAGTCACTTAATCCCACCCATTGCCCCAGGTACAGTAGATAGATTGTGAGCCCACTGGGACAGACAGGGCCAAAGGCTTGAGTACCTGAACAAATTCATGTAAACTGTTCTGAGCTCCCTTGGGAGAACGGTATAGAAAACTGAATAACTAAATAAACAAACAAACTATATGCATGAAAATGACTTTATAAAATTAACCCCTTAGGGTGCAAGAAGCAAACACTTCTCAGTCAATATTAAGCTTTGGCAATCAGGGAGTTTTTTTAAACCGTTGACTGCCAAGGGTTGAATTAGACCTGGATAGACAGTGATGAGCCATATCCGTCTAGCACAGTGGTCTCAAACTCAAACTCTTTGCAGGGCCACATTTTGGATTTGTAGGTACTTGGAGGGCCTCAGAAAAAAAACAATTAATATCTTATTAAAGAAATTTTGCATGAGGTAAAACTCTTTATAGTTTATAAATCTTTCCTTTTGGCTAAGTCTTAATAATAATATTGTAATTTATAACTAAAGAGACAAATGATCAAGAAACTGTTTTATTTTACTTTTGTGATTATGATAAACATACCGAGGGCCTCAAAATAGTACATGGCGGGCCGCATGTGGTCCCCGGGCCGCGAGTTTGAGACCACTGGTCTATCAGTACTGAATATCTGAATCTTCAGTGGCCCCAGAAGTTATCTGGGTACCACCAATATTCAGTCCCTGTCCCTGAATAACTAACTAATTTTCGTCCAATATCTGTGGTACTATTTTTGAGGAAAGTGTTGGAAAAATCAGTCTTATTCCCAATTAATCTAATGTGTTGAACGGGAACAATGTTTAAATCACTATCAGTTTGGGTTTCAACAGGCCCAAAACGTAGAGCTTTTGTTGATGTCTGTGACAGATGCTTTGTGACATACTATATAGTTTCGACTGACGTGGCTGGTACATTTGATTCTGTTGACTTAAACCTGATGTTGAGAAAATTAGAAAATTTAGGTATAGGGGTTCTGTACTGCAGTGGTTTAGATCATATTTGTTTAACTGTACATTTAAGGCCCCTTTTACTAAGCTGCGGTAGCGTTTTTAGCGCACGCTGCAGATTAGCCAACCCCCACACTACACAGAGAAACTAACGCCAGCACTAGCACAGCTTAGTAAAAGGAGCCCTTAGAGCAGGGGTAGGGAACTCCAGTCCTCGAGAGCCGTATTCCAGTCGGGTTTTCAGGATTTCCCCAATGAATATGCATTGAAAGCAGTGCATGCAAATAGATCTCATGCCTATTCATTGGGGGAAATCCTGAAAACCCGACTGGAATACGGCTCTCGAGGACCGGAGTTCCCTACCCCTGCCTTAGAGCAGGGGTGTCCAATGTCGGTCCTCGAGGGCCGCAATCCAGTCGGGTTTTTAGGATTTCCCCAATGAATATGCATTGAAAGCAGTGCATGTATATAGATCTCATGCATATTTATTGGGGAAATCCTAAAAACCTGACTGGATTGCGGCCCTCGAGGACCGACATTGGACACCCCTGCCTTAGAGTATACGATGGTATTAAGGCATCAAAGGAGGCTTCGGTGGGGAGGGGTGTACCTCAAGGATCTGCTTTATCAGCGTTTAATATATGTAGCAATTCTTGCATGGAATCATACCTGAACTGTTTAAGAGTAAGATGTCAAATTATTTACCATCTAGGTCTCTGCGTTCTGAGAACTCAAGCGGTATTAAAAACAAATGCTAATCCAAAATATGCTAAGACCAGTATAATGGTTTTTTGCTATGCGGGGGTCAAATTGTGGAACTCACTTGTCAGTCAATTACGAAAGCGTTATGACAAGGGAAATTTCAGAAAACTACTAAAAAACACAGTTATTTGTTAATGCATTTTTCTAAAAATTGATTTTCGTGCTTGTTCTGCTGGGTTTTTTTACATGATTTTCTGAGGATTATGTTTTTTGTTTATTTTTCAAGTTTTATTAAGCAAAGCAAAAAAGCATACACAGCCTGAATGCCAACTGAAAGAACATAAGAACTGCCATTGCTGGGTCAGACCAGTGGTCCATCATGCCCAGCAGTCCGCTCTCGCGGTGGCCCCCAGGTCAAAGAGCACGCCCTAACTGAGACCAGTCCTACCTGCTTATGTTCTAGTTCCACAGGAACTTGTCTAACTTTGTCTTGAATCCCTGGATGGTGTTTTCCCCTACGACAGCCTCCGGAAGAGCGTTCCAGTTTTCCACCACTCTCTGGGTGAAGAAGAACTTCCTTACGTTTGTACAGAATCTATCCCGTTTTAACTTTTGAGAGTGCCCTCTCGTTCTCCCTACCTTGGAGAGGGTGAACAACCTGTCTTTATCCACTAAGTCTATTCCCTTCATTATCTTGAAGGTTTCGATCATGTCCCCTCTTAGTCTCCTCTTTTCAAGGGAGAAGAGGCCCAGTTTCTCTACTCTCTCACTGTATGACAACTCCTCCAGCCCCTTAACCATTTTAGTCGCTCTGCTCTGGATCCTTTCGAATAGAACTGTGTCCTTCTTCAAGTACGGCGACCAGTGCTGGACGCAGTATTCCAGGTGGGGGCGTAGCATGGCCCAGTATAGCGGCATGATAACCTTCTCCGATCTATCCGTGATCCCCTTCTTAATCATTCCAAGCATTCTTTTTGCCCTTTCCACCGCTGCCGCGCATTGCACGGATGGCTTCATCGACTTGTTAGCCAGTACTCCCAAGTCTCTTTCCTGGGTTGTCTCTCTGAGTACTGCACCAGACAGTCCCTTACAGAAACAATGCCCCCCCCACCCCCACCCTCAACCAAGTGTTGTGCCCGCTCAAAACAGGTAGGAAACGGCTATCCATGGCCAAGGCCAGTCATCTATGCTAGGCCCCTCCATTTACCATAGTCACTCCAAACAAGGTGAAAAGAACCACAGGTATCTGTCCGTAATGAAGTCAGTTAAGACATTAGATAGATATCATCTATTCTGAGGATTATATGTTCATGTTTGTTTGATTTTATTTGTTTTATTGAAATATGTATGTAACGACATGGAAATCGTTTAGGTTTAAATGGTATACAAATTTTTTAAATAAATAGATAAATTGGGGAAAGTACACTTCCCCCTCTCGATTCGTGGTTTTAGGACTCACGATTTCGATTATTCGTGATTTCCTAAAACCGAAATCACCCCCGCCTCCCTCCTGCCTTCCCCCCAGAATCCGGGACCTTACCTGGTGGTCTAGTGGTCTTTCGGGGCAGGAGCAATCTTCCTACACTCCTGCCCTGGGCAAATCACTCATACAAAATGGCTGCCGTGAGTTCCCGTCATAGTCTCTTAACTCACTGCAGCCATTTTGTATGAGTGATCTGCACGGGGCAGGAGCATAGGAAGATCGCTCCTGCCCTGAAAGACCACCAGACCACCAGGTAAGGTCCCAGATTCTGGGGGGAAGGCGGCAGGTAGGCGGGGGTGGGTCAGGGCCAGCCCACAAATTATTCGCAAATTTTCCAATATTCGCAGGCCGGCTCTTACCCTAACCCCCGTGAATATTGAGGGAGGAGTGTATTTGAACAATTATATTTACATTACATTGTTATTTATATACCGCATGACCTTCCGGTTCTGTATGGTTTACAGCGTAAAGAAATTGAGACAGTCTCAGAAAATCAAATTAACAAGTTATCCGGTTCTGATTTTATAGAAATTTATCAAATAGATGTGTTTTCAGAAGTTTTCTAAAATGTTTGTAAGACACAGCATTAACTAATAGCTGGCTAAATTCCTTGTCTCTAATTGCTGACTGAAAAGAGAGTAGCCTATCAAAGTATCTTTTATAGTGACAATTCTTAACGGAAGGAAAGGAGAAGTATGACAGAGTATTGTTGAGAACATTTAGGCGTAGCAAATGCAAAGTGTTCACCTAAATAATCTGCTATGAGGCCAAACAGCACTTTGTAGCACAGTAGTCTGAATTTAAAAATAACCCTGGCCTCCATCGGACACCAATGCAGCCTACGATAAAAAGGAGTGACATAACCCGAATTTTTTCAAATTGAAAATCAACCTTACAGCCGTATTCTGGATCAGTCACAGTCTGTGGAGATTACTCTTGAGACCGACATAGTAGAAAATACGCATATTACAAATAATCCAGAGAACCGAAGATCAAAGACTGCACCAGCAATTTGAAGACGGGATAATCAAAATAAGATCTTAAAGTACATAACTTCCAAAGTGTATAAAAACATTTCTGAACCAACTGGTTACCAGTTGTATTATGGGTGCAACATAAAGTTGTTTCTGTGGTCCACCAGACTATTTACCATCAAACACCATGGTACTTTCGACAAATTGTGGCACCTTATAAGCTTAATAGATCTTTACGATCCAAAAATCAATAGCTATTCATTTCAATAGTGTAGGGAAATTATGCAGAAACTAGAGCGATGACTTTCTGTATTGTTGGTGTCAAAATGGTTGGCCAATGGCGACTGTGTGTAAACCAGTTTTCAATTTAAGAAGCAGTTTTGTGATTTATTAGTCGGCTTTTAAAGAAAAGAATCTGTTTTACCATGTTTGCTATTGTACTCTTGTGATTTATTAGTTGACAATTGAAGAGAAGAAATTGTTTTATTATGTAGATTTTATGATAAGGTTTGTTTTTAGCTTATGTATGTTTTTGTTTTTGTTTTTTAAATAGAAACTTTTTTGAAAAATATAGCGAAGTATACAGCAAAAGCACACCACAAGAACAAGCATGTAGATGCAAATCAACAGTGCTTTCAGCGAATAAAACAGCCATATAAATCCCAACCCCTCAAATACAAACCATAGATCAACAATCCCACAACACAAGCCCCCCACCCACCCCCCCAGAGACAAAGCACAATGCCCACACCACCCAAAGAGAAAGGATCTCATAATCTCACCCAGAAAATTAATAATAATAGAGTCTCCCCAAGCTCAAACTCCCATTAACCAACCAACCC
The DNA here is from genome assembly GCF_902459505.1 of Geotrypetes seraphini. Taxonomy (NCBI): domain Eukaryota; kingdom Metazoa; phylum Chordata; class Amphibia; order Gymnophiona; family Dermophiidae; genus Geotrypetes; species Geotrypetes seraphini. Next base: position 221,040,464 of record NC_047089.1, on the reverse strand, counting down.
AACCCCCCGCTCTCCCCTCCTATAGAGGCCCGAAACCGGCGCCAGACATGTGCATAGCCATGGTGTTTACCATGCCTTAAGGCCGTCAACTGGTAGAGAAGCTGCCAGGTAGTCAAGCGCTGCTCCACCATATGCCAAGTGGGAGAACGCCCCTGATTCCACAAGGACGCTACTGCCAACCGAGCAGCAGTGAAGGCCAATTTGCAAAATAGAGAGTCTAATTGACGTAAACCGCTTAATTTTTTGTAAATGGTATTAAAAAAGTTATAAATAAATAACTGAGCACAGTTAAGAATGCTTTCTTATTTCCCTATAGGTAAGAAAATTAAAATTATAAAATTAAATATGTAAACCTCTTTTTTTTTTTTTTATAAATCTTTATTAATTTTTAAAGCTAATACAAAATGCCATGAATTATACAGATATTAATAACAAAATAAGCACTTAAATTCCATAACAACGCATAAGATAAATATCCCTCCCCTCCCATCCAACAGTTTAATCAAGAAATAAACCAAAAAGATATCCACCCCGTCCTGGATATGTATAAAAATAAACAAAAAATTTAAACAGACAACTATGGGCTCCTTTTACGAAGCCACAGAAGCGGCTTTACGTGTGCTACTTTTAATCATGCGCTAACCCCCCGCGCTAGCCTAAAAACTACCGCCTTCTCAAGAGGAGGCGGTAGCGGCTAGTGCATCCAGCGGTTTAGCGTGCGCTATTATGCGCATTAAACCACTACCGCGGCTTCGTAAAAGGAGCCCTATGTTGAATTAACAAAGGATGTCAACAGGCCCCCAAACCAAATTAAATAATTTGTTATGCCCCAACATATCCGCATTCATCTTTTCGTATTTGTACCCTAAAACATAAACTGGCCCACCAAAACGGAAAGTTGAGGCCATTGCAATTCTTCCAATTGAGTGTTATCATTTGCATACCTATCCCTGTCATCATCAAGAAGAGCCTGCCTTTGTAGCGATCCATGTAAACCTCTTAACGATCTGCTCTCTGCCGCTGAAAGTCATTTTTGTTGAGAGCTCTAGAACTTGATTCTATTAGAGATACGGTAACATCATCGATCAGGGTCCACCACCGAGAGAGGTGGTGGAGAGTAAAACTGTGACTGAGTTCAAAGAAGCGTGGGATGAACACAGAGGATTTAGAATCAGAAAATAATATTAAATATTGAACTAGGCCAGTTACTGGGCAGACTTGCATGGTCTGTGTCTGTATATGGCCGTTTGGTGGAGGATGGGCTGGGGAGGGCTTCAATGGCTAGGAGGGTGTAGGTGGACTGGAGTAGGTTTTAACGGAGATTTCGGCAGTTGGAACCCAAGCACAGTACCGGGTAAAGCTTTGGATTCTTGCCCAGAAATAGCTAAGAAGAAAAAAATTTAAAAATTTAAATTGAATCAGGTTGGGCAGACTGGATGGACCATTCGGGTTTTTATCTGCCGTCATCTACTATGTTACTATGTTATTCTTCGTTTTATTTAGTATTAATTGTTTTGTTTTGGTCTAAGTTTGCTATTTTGTTTTTCTTCTATTCTTTCTGGGGTTTTGTTTTGAATTTATTATCTCCTTTTTCCTTTTGTTATCCTCATTATTGAAAGTAATTGTTTATCCAGGTGCTTTAGCTGGATTGTGAGCTTGTTGGACAGATAGGGAAGTTTCAAAACACCGATAATAGATATTTTATTGGTTTGTGAACCCCTGTGAACTTCGAAGAGGTATTGGCGGTATACAAATAAAAATTGTATTGTATTGTATTCTAAACCAAATAAACTTGAATCCTGAACCTTAATATTAGCAGTGCCAGCATAACTTTCAGGTTCACCGTGACTCCATTCCCAGACCAACCCAGCACTAACCGGATAGTGCAAGTCAGAACACATTCAGTTGCACTCTCCAGTACCTACGTGTTATGTTATGTTCAGTCTTATATCTTACTGAATCCTCACCAATCAGAGATCTAGGCGGGTTACAAGCAGCATAATATTACATAGAGTTCTGTAAGGGGAGAGTGGGGTGCAGTGGTTAAAGCTACAGCCTCAGCACCACGAGGTTGTGGGTTCAAACCCACGCTACTCCTTGTGATCCTGGGCAAGTCACTTAAAACTCCCCATTGCCCCAGATAGATTGTGAGCCCACCAGGACAGACAGGGAAACATGCTTGAGTACCTGAATAAATTCATGTAAACCATTCAGAGCTCCGAACAGTATAGAAAATTGAATAAATAACTAGTATTGTATTGTGATGTCATAATGCCTCATTCCACCAATGCCTGAGAGCCAACCTCATCAGTGATGTCTCAATGGCTTGAGTGTCCTATACTTGGCTCACTTTTACTTCATTATGATTTCTAGAGTGGTGCAGAGGTTAAAGCTACAGCCTCAGCCCCCTGAGGTTGTGGGTTCAAATCCACGCTGTTCCTTGTGATCCTGGGCAACTCACTTAATCCCCCCATTGACCCAGGTACACTAGATAAGAGATTGTGAACCTGCTGGGACAGAGAAAAATGCTTAAACCGTTCTGAGCTCCCTTGGGAGAACGGTATAGAAAATTGAATAAATACATACATTATACATGTTACATAGAGTTTTACATATTACATAAAGTTATCAGCTTTTACAAGCAGTATAGGGTAATACATCAAAACATCAGCTGATTGCTAACATTGTCTTTTTTCCCAAATAACTTGTATTATTAGTCTGTGTTTCTTTTAGTTCCTGATAGGGATTTCTTAAAAAAACATGTTTTTAGGTTTTTGCAAAACAGTGTATACATAATGGGCCTGATTCTCTATAAGACACCGATCTCGGCGGCCATCTAAGAGATGGCTGCCGATCGCATGTCAGTCACACATCAGCATCCTAATTAAAATCATGCCTACATTGCTGAACAGATGCCTTAAATGTAGGCCAGCATTTTGCAGGCCTACATTTAAGGCGTCTGTCTCTTACCTACGGAGATGCGCAGGGACACTTAAGCACGCCCAAGGCCATTTCCGGGTGAAACCACACCCATGCCCCGTCTTGGGTGTGATTAACCCTTTCAGGACCATAAGGATCGTAGGCCAATTTTTGTGGTTTTGACGACATTTTTATGGTAAAAAGGGCTTGCAGATGCCAAAAAATTGATTTTTTTTTGTGAAATATCATTATTTTTTTTAAAAAAAATCAAACTTCTGGCTTATGGACAGTGTGGCAAGTGAATCTTCTCGTCAATCTGGCAACGACGCTAATGAATGAATGTCGGAACCAGTTTGTTTACATAAAGGCAGTATCATATGGAATCCGTACATATCAAATTTAGAACTGTAGACTATCCCAATCAAAATTGATAGGATTTTAAAGTTATGGGACAAATATGTCCCTTGGTCCTGAAAGGGTTAAGCATCCCTACTCATCTCCGTAGACGCACTACAGATGCCTACAATGTAGGTGTCTGTCCTCTCTAAGTTTTTTCTAAAAACGGGTGTCCTGATTGGCTACCAGATGGCGGCAGGATGCCTACCACCACCTGCAATCGGGACGCACGTATCAAGAATTGGGCCCAATATGTAAAGCGCTTTGGATGTATCACAGCAAGGCAGTGAAAACTTGAGAAACCGGTACAGTTTAGGGGGCGAAGAACTCTTGTGCACGAAAGAGGGGCGGGACTTTTGTGCGATTGCTCCTACGTGATGATCTTACAAAGGCAAAACAGGTAGAAAGGCGATGGTGACAGCTAAGATGCCTAAGTGCATAGGGAAAGGAATGGCCAGTAAGAAAAAGGAGGTGATAAGTTCTCCAAGACCTCACTTAGAAAATCTGTGTAAAATTCTGGAGACTACACCTTCAAAAAGATATTAAAAAAATGAGTCGGTCCAGAGGGTGGCTACTAAAATGGTCAGTGGTCTTCATCATTTATTTATTTATATCCTAAGTGGTTTATATTCAGGTACTTTATCATATTTCCCTATATGTCCTGGCGGGCTCAAACTCTATCTAGTGTACCTGGGGCAAAGAGGGGATTAAGTGACTTGCCAAGGGTCACAAGGAGCAGCGAGGGATATAGCATATGGGACAGACTTAAAGGACCCGATATTCAGCTGGTGGTGGGCAGTACTTTTACTGCCCACCATTGGCATTCAACCCGGATAGTTAATGCTGGGCTGTTTTTGATGACTATCTGGGGTTTTCAACGCCAGCTAGCGTATGGCCGTTAAGGCAATATTCAGATTTAACCAGCCATGGCACAGCAAGCAACGATAAGACCATATAAAAATCAGGCCTATTCACCCAATCAGCCTGCTTAAGTTTCGAATATTGGAACTTAAGTGGTCACACCCCCAACATAGACGGCTTTTTTTTTGGGGTGCTAACCAGGCATTTTCAGTGGCAATAACAAGATGAACGCCACTGAAAATGACTAGTTAGCTGCCAAAATGCGAGTTATTTGGTCAGCAGCTGTTCTTTGCTAGTTATCTCACGCTGAAAATCAGCTAGAAGGATCTCAATATAGATACTTTGTAAGAAAGGTGGAGAGGGAAGATATGATAACGAGATTTTTAAATACTTCCATGGCATAAGAAGGGGATCACGAACAGATTGGAGAGAGTTATCATGCCGCTGTACTGGGCCATGGTACGCCCTCACCTGGAATACTGTGTCCAGCACTGGTCGCCGTACATGAAGAAAGACACGGTACTACTCAAAAGGGTCCACAGAAGAGTGACTAAAATGGTTCAGGGGCTGGAGGAGTTGCCGTACAGTGAGAGATTGGAGAAATTGGGCCTCTTCTTCCTTGAAAAGAAACTGAGAGGAGACATGATAGAAACATTCAAAATACTGAAGGGAATAGACTTAGTAGAGAAAGACAGACTGTTCACCCTCTCCAAGGTAGGGAGAACGAGAGGGCACGCTCTAAAGTTAAAAGGAGATAGATTCCGTACAAACGTAAGGAAATTCTTCTTCACCCAGAGAGTGGTGGACAGCTGGAACGCTCCTCCGGAGTCTGTTATAGGGGAAAACACCCTCCAGGGTTTCAAGACAAAGTTGGACAAGTTTCTGCTAAACTGGAACGTACACAGGTGAGGCTGGACTCATTTAGAGCACTGGTCTTTGACCTGAGGGCCGCCGTGTGAGTGGACTGCTGGGCAGGATGGACCACTGGTCTGACCCAGCAGCGGCATTTCTTGTGTTCTTATAAATGCACAGGAGGCAAGTCTCTTTGAATTGAAAAGAAACTCTGGAACGAATGGGCATAGGATAAAGGTGAAAGAGGATAGACTAGAAAGTAACCTGAGGAAATATGCACTTCTTCATGAAAAGGGTGGTGAATTTGTGGACAGCCTCCCAGTAGAGGTGGTGGAGATGAAAACTGTATCTACTACTACTATTTATCATTCAATAGACGGGCCCTGCTCAGAAGAGCTTATAATCTGATTTAGAAAGACAGGACATCTCAGGGTTGGGTAGTTTCCAGCAGAAGAAATGATACAATAGTTATAGGTATCTTACAGTGAGTTGGAGTTAAGAGTTGGGCTTTTAGCATGGATTTGAATACTGCTAGAGATGGAACATGGCATATTGATTCTGGCAGCCTTTTCCAAGCATATGGTGCAGCAAGAAAGTGGACAGAGTCTGGAGTTGGCAATGGAAGAGAAGGGTGCAGATAAGAGGGATTTTCCTGATGAATGGAGTTCAAGGGGGGGAGTATAGGGGGAGATGAGAGATATTGAGGGGCTACAGAGTCAATGCACTTGTAAGTCAGTAAGAGGAGTTTGAACTGTATTCTCAATTCAAGAATGCTTGGGACAAGTATATTGGATCTTTAAGGGAGAGAAAGGGATAGTAGATGGTATGGATAGGCCAGTGTTCCTTGATGCAAGGCCCGGGGGCCGATGGCTGCCCCCAGAGACTTCTGGGGCAGACCCCATTGTTTTTCTAATTTTCTTCCTGCTGCTCTGCATCTTTATTCAGAAAGGGGAGAGTGGATGGATTGAAGGACAAGGCAGAATATACAATACAGTGATACCTTGGAATACGAACTAAATCCGTTCCAGAACCCCGTTCAAGTTCCAAAACGTTCGAATTCCAAGACAATTTTTCCCATTGAAAATAATAGAAACGGGATTCATCCGTTCCTTGGTCCCACAAACTCATATTTTCAAATAATTTTAACACTAATTATACTGGATTTTTTTGTAATTCAGAACACTCTCAAATACAGTACCGTAAAAGAAAGGTAAAGTGAACCTTGATAACGAATGAGTCCAAAGCTCCAGCCACCATCCAGCATCTTTCACTCATAAACTCGCCTCCTCCTGTGTATTATCGCACCTGACGCAACTTCTTCCCTTTCTAGTGGCCGCCCCCACAACTCGCCTCCTCCTGTGTATGCACGCATCTGACACATTTCCTGTTTCCGGCAGAAGTGAACGCGGCTGAGAAAGAAGTAGTGTCAAAGGGGGCGGGGCTGGGGGGGCGGCTGACTTCACACAAGAGCATGAAAGTAGGACGGAAGAAGGAGTTTGAGTGAGTGGTATCATATCGCGGAAGTGAGGGGAGATAACGCTGAGCTGGGGAGGGCGGAAGAGATGGTAGGGATTACAGGGAAGGGAACGGGACCAGTCCTCGAATGCATGTAAAGAGGGGTGCTTGGCACGTTAAATTTTCCAGTCTTTTTTTCCTCAATGTCCAGGGCGTACGTTTGGATTCCAAAGCAGCGTTCGGGCAAAATTTGCTCTAAAAATTAGTTCGGATTCCAAGTTGTTCAAGTTCTGGGACATTCAGATTCTGAGGTATCACTGTATTTGGAAATGCTTGCAACCTTGAGGACATCCCCAAAGAAGTTTGAGGGTGGACTGGCTGGGATGAATGTCATCAAAACACGCTGGTCAGCAGTGTCACTGCCCCGCATTGGAAGATATTTGGCGGCCCTCCCTCAGCTCATTAAAATCTAGGAGTAGCCCCAGCTTAAAAATTAATGAAGACCACTGGGATCTCTATCTGCCTTTATTTTTTTCCTCTGTTTTCATCAAGAATCTATTACTACCGTGTTTCCCCGAAAATAAGACAGTGTCTTATATTAATTTTGGGTCCATAAAACGCATTAGGGCTTATTTTCAGGAGATGCCTTATTTTTTTATGTACAACAATCATCTCTCCCTTCCTCTCCTCCATCCCAATTCTTCCTCTTTCCTTTCTCCCCCCCCCATGTGCAGCATCTTTCCTCCCCTCTCACTCATCCCCTTGTACAGCATCTTTCTATCCCTCCCTCCCATTCCCCTGTGCAGCAGAACCCCACCAACCTTCCCACTGTGAGACTGACATGCCTCCTTCAAAAACAGCAACAGCAGCAGCGTTCTGAAAGGGCTGCTTCGCGGCCTTTCCCGCCAGGGCCTTCCCTCTGCCGCATCGCTGATGTTGTCATCAATGATGCAGCAGAGGGAAGGCCCTAGCGGGGAAGGCTGCGAAGCAGCCTGTTCAGAGTCCTACCGCCGCTGCTGCTTTAGGAGGCCTCAGAGTGGAGGTATGTCAGGTCTCACTGGGGTGGGGGGGTTGCTGAATCGACGAGTCTGATTTTTTTGGCGAATTGGGCAACACTAGTGTCAGGGATATTTGGGAGGGGGCTTCAGGTATCGATCTTAACTAGGGCTTATTTTTGGGGTAGGGCTTATTTTCGAGGAAACAGGGTACTACTACTTATCACTTATATAGTGCTGAAAGGCGTATGCAGCGTCGTACATGGACATAAATGCCACTGAATATCATCACTTGAACTGGTCAACAAGATTGAACCAGGTAGGAGCCCTTAGACTCCTGAACAGAAGACTGTGTGCAAAATCAGGTTCCTTGTGAATACTGGACATCCCTTCCTTATAAGGTACTCTGGCTCATGCCATTGCACTACCCTCTCATTTTATGTGTGTTACAAAGCGCATGAGGTGTGATACAATGCAGGTAAACCGGTTCTAGTCTATTGGCAGTCATCCGTACACCCATTTCAGTCAATTCCACAGACAAAAACACAAATACCTCTCTAAATGCTCTGATACCTTATAGTGGCAATTTGTGAACTGCTTGCATTGGTGAAAAGCAGACATATACTGTATTTAACACTAAGTTTCCAAGTAAAACTTAAAACATGGGCTTTCACAAGTTATTTTACTATTAACCTCAGCTATTAGTACTAAATAGGTCTCATTGCTGTGCTGAAATAGCAAAAGTTCATGGTAAAATAACAACTCCCCCCCCCCCCCCCTTTAGTGTGAATAATTTTGTGTCTGGTAACCACAGCTGGTATTTCATGTCGTTATTTATTTATTCATTCAATTTTCTATACCGTTCTCCCAGGAGAGCTCAGAAGGGTTTACATGAATTTACTCAGGTACTCTAGCATTTTTTTCTGTCTGTCCGGGTGTGCTCACAATCTATCTAATCTATCTGGGGCAATGGGAGGGATCAGGCGATCTGTCCAGGGTCAAAAAGAACAGCCTGGGTTTGAGCCTACAACCTCAGGGTGTTGAGACCACAGCTCTAACCACTTTGCCACATTTTCAGACATATTGTGGTAAAAGGTAGCATGGCAAATATTGTCTGACAAAGATGGCAAAACAAAGTTGACAAACCATGGTGAAAACGTAATTTAACAAAACATGGTGTGGTGAGACATAGCGTGGTGAGCCTAGCTTGGCAAAACATGGTGCGGCAAGCACAGTATTACGAATCATGGCTAACATAGTATGGCATGACTTGGCAAAAATGTTTAGGCAAGCGTGCATGATGAAACATAGCATGGAAGACATGGCACGGTACACATTATGTGGCAGACATGGCACGGGAAACTATGGCATGTTGGACATAGTATTTATCATCAAACACCATGGTACTTTCGACATGTTGTGGCACCTTATAAGCCTAATAGATCTTTACGAACCGAAAATCAAAAGCTATTAATTCCAATAGTGCAGGAAATTATGCAGAAACTAGAGCGATGACTTTCTGCATTGTTGGTATCAAAATGCGGAATGCCCTGGTGGGCCAATTGTGACTGTGTGTAAATCGGTTTTCAATTTAAGAAGCAGCTTTGTGATTTATTAGTCGGCTTTTGAAGAAAAGAATCTGTTTTTACCATGTTTGCTATTGTAGTCTTGTGATTTATTAGTTGACAATTGAAGAGAAGAAATTGTTTTATTATGTAAATTTTATGATATGGTTTGTTTTTATCTTATGTATGTTTTAATTGATGTAAACCGTTTAGTTTTTTGTAAATGGTATTTAAAAAGTTATAAATAAATAAATATCAGGACCCTTTAAGATAAGTTATATTCTTCTTCTTTTGTTAAATTTGAAAATTTTTAAGATAAAACTCACAAAATAAGTGATATTATTTTTTCTGAAAATTTATTATAAGGAGGTTTTTTGACCGATGATTGATGATTTCCCACTCAATAGGCTTTTTACAGCCAATTATGAGAAAGCTGAAAAGGAGTCTGAGGTCTTTTTCCTCCTTTTCAGGATATGTTTCTTTCAGCAGCGTTTGATACGATTGATCACCAACTACTCCTTAATAGACTTCATTCTATAGGGATTACAGATGAAGTTCTTGCTTGGTTTACATCTTACTTTAAGGAGCGCACATCCACAGTTATTTTCAACGAATCTTCATCCTTGCCCTCACATATTACACATGGGGTTCCACAGGGATCTATTCTTTCACCTTTGCTTTTTAATATTTTTTTGGCTCCACTGTTGACACTATGCCAATCCATTGGATTTCATGTTTTTGCCTATGCCGATGATATACAATTATTGCATCCATTAGTTAATAACAATATAAATGAAATTTCGGATATAAATGCGAAACTAGATCAAGTGCATCATTGGCTGGACAAAAACAGACTAGCTCTTAATATTAAAAAAACTAATGTCATGCTTTTTCCCTGGAAAGATAGTTTTTCTCTTATTACTCCTATTTCAATTTTAAATGTTCCCCTTCAATTAGTTAAAAATATAAAAATTTTAGGAGTAATTTTTGATAATAAACTTAACTATCATGACCATATCAGTAGTATTGTGAAAACTACCTTTTACAGATTGCGGAAAATTCGTTCTATTTCTAAATTTCTCTGTCCTAAAGCACTTAATATACTTATTCATTCTTTGGTGATATCTAAAATCGATTATTGTAATTCCCTATTTAAAGGAATTGCCTTACAAGAAATAAAACGACTACAAATTATTCAGAATGCATCAATTAAATTAATAACAAAATCCAAAAAGTTTGATCATGTAACACCACTCCTTAAAAAGGCTCATTGGCTTCCTGTTATATATAGAATTACTCATAAATTATGTACAGTTATTTTTAAAACCTTATATAATAAGTCCCCAGCATTTTTATTTAGATTACTTATCCCTTATTCTGCAAAGAGAACCTTACGATCAAGCGAACAAAATCTTTTATCTATTCCCTCCCTAAAAATCATTAATACAAGGAGACAATTTATTTTCTCCTGCACAGCACCACAGACATGGAACGCCCTCCCTATGTTTTTACGGGAGGAGAAAGAGTTTGTAAAATTTAAACACGAGTTAAAAACTTTCCTTTTTAGAGATGCATTTGCAGATTAATCTTTTAACTAATTGCTTTGCTTATTTTATTCCCCCTTAATGTCTTATTATCCTTTTGTATTTTCCTTTGATGTCTCCACTTTTCTTTACAAATTGTATTTCATCCCTCCTTACCTTGTGTTTAACATTGTAAATTTTTAGTATAATAAGTTTATTTATTAATTGTATGGACTGTTTTGTTACCCAATATATGTAACTTTTTAAATGTACACCGCTTAGAAACTTGGTTTAAGCGGTTAATCAAGCCATTTAATAAACTTGAAACTTGATGTTTAAGGTCAGAAAGTAGCATATGAATAATTTTAAAAAAAAATTTAAAAAACATTTTGTATTGGAGTTACCTCACTTTTGCAGTAGATTTTCATCACATAGTGTGAGATTTTATCATCATTGCTTTTCTTTTTCAGGACATAGTATGGTAAAAATGGTGTATAGTAGGACAAGGATGATGAACTGTATGACAGAATGTGGTAGAACATTGTATGACAAAACATGCCACTATATAGCTCGTTTATTTGCTCCTCATTTTACTTCATTAGACACCAAAACGTCAGTTGACATCAGATAACTAAAACAACTTGGAAGATTTGGGAATAATCAAAGGCTTTAGACTCCTGATGCAGGCCTTATGCTACTACTCGTGTTGAGTCTAATTGTAGTATTGAATAAAAAATTCCTATCCAATTCCATCGGTTGTTGTCTCCTGCGCTCGCTTTGTGCGGAGGACTTTTTGTCTTCTCTTTTTATCCGTCCATGGTAAGACATGGGACAGGCACATCATCATTTGCGATTTGAGACTGTGGAGAGTCGGGACCCTTTGTCAGAAGAATTTGGAGGATTTGGATTGGCGCACTCTCAGAGGGTCAGGGGAAGAGGTGAGTTTTTATTGCCTTCCCGAAGCTCAGTAGACCTTCTAACAATCCTACGAGGGTAGATAGTTTCTTCCAGAGGCACCGTAGGTGCATCATTCCACCAATACCCAAGAGAGCCAACCTCATCAATGCTGTCATAATGGTTTTATTGCACTATGTTTGGTTCACTTTTATTACATACAGCAGTGATCCCAATTTCTAGAGACATTTCTTTTTTCTTTACTTAAGGGAGAAAGTTATCAGTGTGAGCTAACGTTAAGATGGGCTATTTTACTGTTACCCCTAGTTATTAGTAATTAGGTTTCATTGTATAAAATGGGACTTGTATTAAAATAGCATGAGCTAGTGGTAAAATAACACAACTTAGGCCCTCTTTTACAAAGGCACACTAAGCGTTTTAGCATGGATTTAGTGCGCGCTAAATCAACACATGCGCTAACCGCTAACGCGTCCATAGGATAACATGCACGTGTTAGCATTTAGGGCGCACACCTTTGTAAAAGAGGGGGTTAATGTTAGCTCCTTAGGAGAAATTTATCAATATGGGCTACCTTTAAGATGTGTTATTTTACTCTTAGTTAATTATTAGGTGCCATCAACTCATGTTCCAAGCCCTATCAACTTGATGAATTACAGATCTAAAAAGAAATCAGTTTTGTGCTATTCCGGAAAGGTCCTCCAGCGTCATCCAGCGGTTGTTTTCAACGTGTCCAGCCATCTGATTGCAGGTCACCCTCTTCACCTAGTTCCTTCAATCTTCCCAAACACGATGTCCTTCTCCAATGATCTTTCTCTTCTGACCGTGTCGTAACTTCATCACTTGAGCTTCGTGCGACCAGTTTGATCTCTCCGTTATTAGTAACAAGGTCTTAGTGCATAAAATGAAATTTGTGCGAAAATAGCAGGAATTAGTGGTAAAATAACATGTTTCCATGCTGATAACTACACCCCTTTGAAAGTTATCAGGAAAAATAGCCGCACGCATTTACACCTGCTAATTTGTGCTGACACTTTGACTAAACATGCAAAGTTGAAAATTCAAGAATATGCATGCAGGTCCAACCCCTACCTCAATCTCACCCCTCATCTACAGCAGGCAAAAGTAGAAGTGAAACAGCCCCGTGTGCAAACTCTGACTTGTATATAGGAAGGACAATTTAATAAAGACCTGGTCTTAGGTATGCTGTTTATGAATTTCTGTATTTGAATATGAACATTTGGGTCCCCGTTATTGACTTTGTATGTTAGTAATTTTATGTGTATTTTGTTTGTACACCACCTAGACTGGTAGCTAGTGCGGAATAAAAACTTTTAAAATAAATAAAAGATACATTATATAGGACATGGTGATATATTTAAATGAATATGGGGCCCACTGGCATCTTAGGTTACCTCATTGTAATTGTTTGTTGACTGTGAATCAGTTTGTCCTTTGCTATGTATCCAGGGCAGGGGGGAGAGGGATTATTTTTTTATTTTTTTTTTTATAAGTTTAATAGTTACAATATCAGACGATACAAAGAAAAAAAGGATCTTCCTTAGATATTAGCAGTACTTAATCATACAAAATTCCTTTCTAAGCCCACAATAATGGGGAGACATGATACAATTTCAAAATAAACAAATTATAAAGAAAGAAAAAAGGAAATGATTCACGATTCACCCTCGCGAATCCTAAACCATTCCTTACTCTAATAGGGATTCTTAATTACATCCTCTTATTCCTCAGTAGTGAAACTTAAACCTCTTTCATATTAACTCATTTCTGTTCTAGAGCAATTAAAAATTGTTGCAATTGAATGGGATCCCAAAAAACATATTCAGTGTCTTGTAACTTGACAAGACATTTACATGGGAATTTTAGGTAAAAAGATGCCTCTAGAGCTAAAACTCTAATTTTTAATTTCAGAAATTCTTTCCTTCTTAATTGTGTAGCTCTAGAGACATCTGGAAAAATTCTAACCAAGTCCCCACAAAATTTTGTTAACCTATTTTTAAAATAAAGTTTCATTATTAACATTTTATCTATCTCACTCATGCATGTTATCACCAGAATGGACAGACTCTGGATCACATCCTGAGGGAGAAGGATTCTTATGTCATCAATTGATTTTTGAATATTTATAATTGGGATAGGTGTGAAGATATCATTATTCAAAATAGATAGGATATTTATGATAATCTATGTTTGTGTTATACGGAAGGATAATTGTTTGGGTGAAGGGGTGGGGGGAGGAAAATGGATGATTATGAGAAAGATGAATGTGCTTTTATTGTTTTACTATGAGTTGCACTGGTTGTATTACACTGTTGTAGTTTTGAAAATTAATAAAGAATTTTAAAAAATAAATAAATAAAAGCCACATTCCTTGGGTAGAGAGCACTGTTTTACCTCTGGAAATGGCTCAAAAATTACCCTCCACAAGGACAATTTTCAAGATGTCTGTTGGAACTTTTCACCCTAGGCTCTAATTTTCAGAGTAAAAATTCACATGTAATGTAATGTAATGTAATTTATTTCTTATATACCGCTAAATCCGTTATGTTCGAAGCGGTTTACAGAGAAATATATATTAAAGAATACAATAAAATAAGATAAATAAAGAATGTACTTTGAAAGCCTGCCTAAAGAAAATGTACCTGTAGTCAAGCATGACTATTTTTGATTTAAGTATTTTTTTTTTCCTGACTAAAAACAACGTGTAGAGTTTTGGAAACATCACCACTACGTGCACATTCCTGCCCCCAAGAAAGCCTCTGCTGAACGCAGATAAAAATAATTTTTATTGTATACCTGGTGGGCATTCTTCAATCTGCCCTTTCTAACATCTGAGTAAATTATAATGCTTTAATAAAATGGGTCGGGGGCGGGAGTCATTCAAGATCTACAGTGGGTTGAAAGGGCATGCCCCTTCCTGAAAAGATTTATAGCTTAAGTTGGATCCTCGGGTTAAAGGTTGTTCGGGTGCAAAGTTAGTCTCATTGGGGAGTCTGAGCCAGGCTGGGGATCTCATAATGTAAACCTTGCTGATGCCTTTCTCTATAAATAACTCAGTTTATTGATTGATTTTATTTGGTTGGGTTGTTTTTTTTTTGTGCTTAATTATAATTGTGTGGTTTACTCTTTATTAACTTTCCATTTATCAATCACTGCTTCAGTTATTTAAAACAATGTAAATCATAAGAACAATTCTAACACATACACATCTTAGCTAATAATGCATAAATAAATCCCTAAATAAAACCTGTATATCAACCATACTCAATCACAATAATCCAGACTGTATTGTACTAAGACTACAGTGTTTTGGCACCAGAAAGGCACTACGCAAGTTTTATTAATAAATAATTAACCATACCCACTGAACAGCAGAGACATTATAATAATTTCTTGTTACACATTAATTCAGTGCATCTGCTGACTTGCTTGAAGCTTGGAGCAGAGAACTCTCATAGCCCGTGACATGGCTGCTGCCCCTTCTCAGATAACCCCCAAATTACCCGTTCTCAGACTCTCTTAACATTTCCCGCGTGTTACCCTGTACTCAAGACTCTCCCCCACATTCCCCCATTATGAGACTCTTATCAGAGGGTCCGGGAAATTACCTCTATTATGAGACACTCCCAGTACAAGGGTCCCCCCCATTACATCATTATGAAACTTTATCAGAAGGTGCCCCCATCTGACCCAACAGTCACCGTATGATAGTACGCCACATTACCCTATTATGAGACACTCCTAATCATCGTTCCCTCTAAGCCAGGGGTGTCAAAGTCCCTCCTCGAGGGCCGCAATCTAGTTAGGTTTTCCCCAATGAATATGCATGAGATCTATTAGCATACAATGAAAGCAGTGCATGCAAATAGATCTCGTGCATATTCACTGGGGAAATCCTGAAAACCCGACTGGATTGCGGCCCTCGAGGAGGGACTTAGACACCCCTGCTCTAAGCTAAGCAGGAGTCCTCCACCTACAGTCCTGATAGTGGGGGGGAGGGGGGTGCTGGTTCACTCTCACATCAATCGTGAGAGACAGGCAAACTCTACAGAGATCCAGGAAACCTGCCTGTCCCTAGCAATTGAAACACCACCCTCCACAGGCAGCAATGCCAGCTGGAGGAATTCTGCTCAGCTTAGGTCTTCACTGCAAGACCCGTGAGCCAATGGCGGCCCACAGGGACATTTTTGACAGCTCACAGTGAAGTCTGGGGTTCCATTACTACAGATGCTTTTTCTCTCTTTGGGCCACCGGTAGCTTGAGGGAAGTAAACCTGCTGCCTTCGGTGACCCAGAAGTTTTCCCATCTACTTCTTCCTGTCCCCACATAGGCACGAAGCAGAACAGAGGGAAATCTTCCAGGCTGGTACTTGCACTGCCATAGGCCTGAAGAGTGAAAGAGCTACTGCCGTATGGGATCCTGTGGAGGGGAGGAATGCAAGGGAGGTCACAGTTCTCAGGATTACAGGAGGGGTGGTTATTATGCTGGACTGCAGGAATGGGGAGGAAAAAAAAAAGAAAGATGCCCGACCTCCGGGGGAAGGGAAGGGAAAAGATGCCAGACCATGGTAAGGAGCAGCAGCGTAGTAAGGGTAGGAGGTACCCAGGGTGATGGCGGCCTCCTCTCTGCACCCCTGCTCCTTCCGTGCTCCCCGCTCCACACTCGCATTCTCCCTCCCCCTCCCCCGTACCTCTAAATCTTTACCAGCGTGAGTAACTTCTCCAGCATGTTCCTTGCACCAGTGTTGGATATCCTTCTGATGTGACCCAGAAGTGATTCAGAGGGGAATCAGGCTGGTGCAAGCAACAGGCAGGAGAGGTTGCTCATGCAAGCAAAGATCTACAGAGGTACAGGGTGGGGGCGAGCGTGGCATGGCAGAGACGCCCCCACCAACATGGCACCCGGGTGGTCCACACACCCCCTTACTACGCCACTGGTAAGGAGGAGGAGGGAAGAGAAGGAGAAAAGAGGAGATACTAGACCACAAGAAGGGAGACAGGGGAGGGAGAGATGGACTACTGGAAGGGGAGGCAAGGAGAGAAAGACCAGGGAAGGGAAGGAGGAGAGAGATTCCAGACTAGAGTAGGAAGGAAGAAGGAAGGAGAGGATAGAGATACCAGATCACAAGAAGGGGGAAAGGGAAGGAGAGATATGGACTACTGGAGAGGCAGGGAAGGAGAGAGAAATGCCAGATCAAGGAAGGGAAGGAGGAGAGAGAGGTAGGGGAGAGGGAGAAGAGAAGGACAGAGAGATACCAGACCACAAAGGGGGAGGAGGGGAGAGCGATAACAGAATGGGAAGGAGAGGATAAAGATCCTAGACCAAAGGAGAAGGAGAGGGAGGAGATGGTACACAGGGATGGGAGGGGCGGGGCAGGGAAGAGAGATGGAAGAAATGCTATTTATGGATAGACGACAAGAATTAGAGATAAGATGGCACACAAGATGGTGGGGAACGGCAGAGAGAGGGAGGAGATAGTATACATGGATAGATGAGAAGGGAAGACATGGAAAAGATTTAAAGAGGAAGCAGAAAAAAGGAAGAAAGTTGAATGTTAAAAGTTAGTGCCAAAGATGGATGTAGGGCAGAAAGTGAAAGAGAGAAAAACAGCAAATGGATAAGAAGGCCTGGAAACACAGTTAAGAGCACAGACGGAAGTGTAACCAGAGACTGAGAAAAGATAAGCAGAAAAATAAAATCACCAGACAAAGGCAATGAAAAGTGATTTTATTTTCAATTTAGTGATTGAAATATGTCAGTTTTCAAAATTTATATCTGCTACCTCTATTTTATACTGTTCAAGAAGAAATGTATTTGTTTGTATTTCTCTGGTGTTGTACTGCATGCAGAGTCTGGCGTCTTAGGGTTTTGTTTGTGTATATTAGGACTTTTAGTTTGCAGTCCTGTATTTGCATAGGGTTTATCTGCGTGTGTGACCAAGGCCAGGTGTTATGTTGTGTCATGGTCCCAAGTAGGAAGATATTTGTCAGCTCTCCGTCAGCCCTTTTTGACCCAAAACCTCGCACTACCCAATTATGAGTATCTATTTGAGTCCCCCTACATTATGAGACTTTTTCTCAGTCTCCCACATTACCCCATTGAGACACTTCCTAAATGAGAGTCCCCTTATATCACCCCATTCCTAGAGTCTGCATGTGGGTCCTTTATATTATCCTATGAGACTCTCTGCATGAGGTTCCCCCACATTATTCATTTTCCAGACATTCTGTATGAGGTCCCCTCCCCTATATTTGACTCAATTTGATATTTTTTTCTTTATATCCTCCTTCTGATTTCTTACAAGTGTTAACATTCCACAAACAATCATAGCGAGTGTTCCAGACAAAACGTTTTAGCTTAAGACCTGTGGTCTTTTCAAATATTACACAGATATTCCATTTTTGAATCTCTATATGAACTTTATTAGACTTTTTCTCAGTCTCCCACATTACCCCATTGAGACACTTCCTATATGAGAGTCCCCTTATATCACCCCATTCCTAGAATCTGCATGTGGGTCCTTTATATTATCCTATGAGACTCTCTGCATGAGGTTCCCCCACATTATTCCTCTTCCAGACATTCTGTATGAGGTCCCCTCCCCTATATTTGACTCAATTTGATGTTTTTTTCTTTATATCCTCCTTCTGATTTCTTACGTGTTAACATTCCACAAACATTCATAGCGAGTGTTCCAGACAAAATGTTTTAGCTTAAGACCTGTGGTCTTTTCAAATATTACACAGATATTCCATTTTTGAATCTCTAAATGAACTTTATTGACCTCCCCCGCCCCCTCCACACATACACACTTCCTATGGGCACTGAGGGGAAAAAAATTCTTTTTTGAATAAGGTCCTGTGCCCTCACTTTCGATTATACAGATTCTCTTCTGTTCTGCTCCCATCCCTCCTCTTTATCAAGTTCCTCCCTGTATTACTTCACTCTTCTCCCAGGCTCCTTCCTTTGCCTCCTTCTCACACCCCTCTAGTTAGATCCAAGAATCAGGAAACTTTATTGGCAGGACAATTTGACGAACCCCCCCCCCCCCCCCCCCCACTTGTTTGTTCTAAATAACAATCTGTGGAACTCATAGATAAAGAAACCTTCATTCTTTAGAAACTGACTTCAGCCTGGAGCTCAGATTCACCTGGAAGCCTTTCGGTCCAGGAAGAGAGACTGCACACTTTGCTAAACTCTTCAAGTGATCAGGCAGTTCAGGAAGTGAAAACAGAGCAGTATTAAGGAGACGGATACTTACCAGCGCAGGGGCTCCACAGCAGCCAGCAAAGCCTGCAGAGAGAAAAAGAATAAGGTTGCTAGACGGGTGTGGGAGGAAGAAGTCAGTCCTCTGGCAAACTCTCAGCCAGCGGCTGAACAGTCTGCAAGGTTGGCAATCTATGGTGGAAAAGCTACCCTCAGGGTCCTAGATTGCACCATATCTACCGAGGACAATCTACTGAGGACAAGGCTTTTTGGACCCTGTCAAAGTGACACACTGCCACAGTTGAGGCGAAGAGACCTGAGACACAGTCAAAGTGTAGCCACTCCACCAGAAAAATCAAAACAGGACAGCGGAGTTTTAGTTTTAAACACAGAAGCAACCGGGAGCACTAGACTGCCATTTGGGGTTTAAGTTGGTTTACTTTTTGTGTTGGCCTGTTGGGGTTTGTTTCATAGATGGAGGCCATCACTCTTAAAGGATATACATAGGGTGGAAGTGGTCTTGATAAAGGCTACCAAAAGGTGCAGGGTCTGCACATACCCCCCCCCCCCCAAAAAAAAAAAAAAATAAAAAAACCCCACAACCCAAAAACATATCAACAGGGAGATTTGATGCAGACATTCAGATACCTTGAAAATATAAAAGTATATCTATGGGCAAAACATCAATATATAAGTAACCAACTGAAAGACGCAGCTACCTCCACAATTCCAGCTTCCACCCATCACAAAAAAGTCCATGTAAGCTTCTCTAAATTTTGTCTTCCAAGTGTGGTGTGGTCAGGTGGAGTTAGATGAAACAGGGTGGAGCCTTCCCGTGGCAATTTTCCACCATCAAAATTATAATCTTCATATCTTTCCCCTCTGCCCTTCCTTTCAGTCATCTCTACTCTCTTTTTTCAGTCGTCATTGCTCTCTCTCCCTCACTCCCCAGCTATCGCCACCTCTCTCTGCCTTTCAGTAGGCCATCTGTATCTCTCTCTTTTTTTCTCTCTTCCCCTCTACAGTCCAGCCATCTCCCCCTCTGCCCTTCTGGTAAGCCATCTCCACCTCTTTCTACACTTCCAGACCCAGTCCAGCACTTGCATCTCTCTTTTCCCCTTTCGACCTTGCATCTAATTCTCTTTCCTCTCTCGTTCCTTCTTCTACCTTCTCCCCCTCCTCAAACCTTCTTTTACAATTCCCAACTCCTTTCCTCCAGTGCAGCATTAGGAAGTACAGTGCTGAGATGTGGAGGCTCTCCTCTGCTGTACTATAGATCTCTGTTGGGTCCCATCCCCATGGGAATGGGAAATGTACATCAGAGGGGGTGGGACCAGGAGGTAACACATTGTGGTTAAGAAGAGCTTCTGCATCATGGAACTGTACTTCTTAATGGTAGCACTGGAGTACAAATGGAGGTTAGAAGGGAGGGGCTGACACCAGCAATGGGTGGTAGCAAGAGAGGGGAATGCTGGATTACATGAGGGGAGGCAGGCAGGGCCATACAAAATTAAACCAAGTCACCTGGTAACCTTACCATTATACACATCCAAGTCACAAATACTGTACCATTACATATGCTCTGAGTCTGACCCAAGAGACAGAGATAAGTTTCAAGTTCAAGTTTATTAGGTCCTTGTTATCATGCCCAATGGATAGATCTGAGCAATTTGCAAAGTAATTTAGGGAAATAGAAAGAACAGTAAATTTAAGAAACAAAGTCATAAACACCATAAAATCCTGACTGAATCCTTCATACAGATCACAACCGCAAATTGGTCTCCATGAAGATTGCCTCTTCACTTAAAACACCTAGAGAAAATCTATTACAGTACTAAGAAAAGACAGAGAGAAAATTGACTCATTTGAACTTTGGTACTTGAGAAGGATTCTGTGCATGCTGTGGACTGCCAGAAGAACTAACAAATCGATTCTGGAAGAGATCAAACCAGCTATATCACTCGAAGCCCAAATGATGAAATTACGACTGTCTTATTTTGGTCACACTGTCAGAAGAGAAGGATCATTGGAGAAGGACATCATGTTTGGGAAGATTGAAGGAACAAGGCGAAGATAGCGACTTGCAATCAGATGGCTGGACACGTTGAAAACAACCATGGGGATGATGCTGGAGGACCTTACCGAACTAGCACAAAACCGATTTCTTTTTAGATCTGTAATTCATCAAGTCGTTAGGACTCAAAAACGAGTTGATGACACCTAACTAAGGAAAGAAAACCTCAGCAAGAGTCCTCTTTATAGTGACATACAATCCAGAACTTGAAAACCTAAGCAAAATCATAAAAAGATGTACAACCACTACTCCGGAAGGATGAATTAGTAAAACAGATATTCCCAGCTCTGCCAGTGCTGGTCTCCCAACAACCACTAAATCAGAAGCAACAATTAACGAAAGACAAACTAATCCTTGAAGTATAGCATACTGTAAATTGTACCGGCACATCTCAAAGGATCCTACACTTGCCCACATGAGACAAAACATTCAGGTTAAAGGGATCCTACTTGTGAGCCTCCTCAAATGTTGTATATAGTATTCAATGCAGAAAATATGAAGGGTATTATATTGGGGAGTTGGGAAGACGCTAAAAACGAGTCAACTCACACAGGCAAAGCATTTTTCAGAACCTGGACACTGCTTCAGTGACCTTTTGGTCAGACTGCTAAGAGGTAACTTTTAAACAACCCAGGAATGTAAGACCTTTGAAGGTAGATGATGAAATATTTTGACACCCACCTGACAAGACTTAACAAGGATCTGAGGTTCCTCTCATATTATACAACTTTTTCACCTTCTGTTAACCCATCTACCTTTCACTATGTATTTCTCAGCCCCCTCCCCCAACATTTTAAATTTTTTACTGATTTATTTATCACAGAAAGTCTATGGAGCGCTGTGCATTTCCAGTTCTGACATTACATAATGTTGCGGCCTGTTAGGAATAGTGCTGACATTCATGTAGCCCTCCGTCTATAAAGTTTAGCCATTCCTGCACCAAAGCAAAAGTATGATACTCTAAGAGGGTAGACTAAATTCAGAAAATATATGTTTATGGAAAAGGTGGTGGATATTTGGGATGGTCTTCTACAGCAGTGTATCACAAACTGTGTGCCCTGAATGATTCTAGGAGTGCCCCGAGATGCCGGCAAGGAGGAGAGGCGCTGGCGCCAGCTGACTGCTTACAGAACGTGCCTCTTGCCGCAAGAGGCACGTCCAGGAGACAGCTGGCGGCCTGCACCTCTCCTCCTCACTGACACCTCTGCTCCTTCTCTATACCTCTCCTTCTGCAGCACCAATGGTAATAGGAGGCTCAGGGCCATGCCTGGAGGACATCTGTGCATACATCGACGTGATGACGTCACACATGTGTGTGACATCATCACATCAACATTCGCGCATTTGCGGGTGCCCTCCAGCTGTAGCCCCAACATTAATGTGCCAGCAACTTTAAAAGTTTGCGACACACTGTTTTACAGGGTGGGCCAACAGTAGGTATACAGTATTTATTCATTATTTCTTATGTACATAGCGAGAGAACAGGAAGTGATGTCAGAATAGAGCTGAGGCCAGTGCGAGCAGGAAGTGGAAGATTCTTCTTGCACCAATGAATGTTTCAAGAGGTATGTGGAGGGGCAGCGAGGTGCTGGCAGTGCTGGTGCCCCTGCCAAGAAGGCGCCCAGGGTGGTCCACACACCCCCTTACTATGCCACTGGTTATATGAATAGTGGCTAAATATCACTGCTATACACATAGCTAACAGCGGTCAAATGATATGTTTAAACCCTCTGCTGTGTGCAGCCACAGCTAAGAAAGCAAACAGAATGTTAAGAGTTATCAGGAAAGAATGGAAAACAAAAATGAGAATATTATAATGCCTTTGTATTGCTCCACGGTCCTGAGCACATCTTGAATATTGTGTGCAATTCTGGTCACCACATCACAAAAAAACATATAGCAGAATTAGGAAAGGTACAGAGAAGGGCGATAAAAATGATAAAGAGGATGGGACGACTTCCCTATGAGGAAAGGCTGAAGAAACTAGGGCTCTTTAGCTTGGAGAAGAGACAGCTCAGGGGAGATATGGCAGGGGTTTATAAAATACTGAGTGGCGTGGAATGGGTAGATGTGAACCGTTTGTTTATTCCTTCCCAAAATACCAGGACTAGAGGTCATGTGATGAAGCTATTAAGTAGGACATTTAAAACAAACCAGAGAAAATATTTCTTTACTCAACGTGTAATTATATTCTGGAATACAATGCCAGAGAATGTGTTAAAAGCAGTTAGTTTAGCAGGATTTAAAAAAAGTTTTGGATAATTTCCTACAAGAAAAGTCCATAAGCCATTATTAAGATGGACTTGGGAAAATCCATTGCTTATGTCTAGGATAAGCAAATATAAAATCTGTTTTACTCATTTGGAATCTTGCCAGGTACTTGTGACCTGGATTGGCCATTGTTGGAAACAGGATACTGGGCTTGATGGACCTTCAGTCTGTCCCAGTATGGTAACTCTTATGTTCGTATGCTTATTTAGTACAGCTTGTATCCAAATAATGATGCTGAATATACAGAATAGATTTCAATGCTATAACCAGCTTTTTTTTTTTTTTTTAACAAAATGTTGACAATGGCATTTGAATATTGGCCTTCAAGCTTCTTTTATTTTTTATTAAATTTATGTCATAATATCCAAGTAACAACTTGTACAGAGCTTTAGAATGTTATGGAGGAGAAAACAGGAAACATTCCCAGACAGAGTCAAAATATTAATAAATTCTAAAATGAAAATCAATGACCCCCCCCCCCCCCCACCTTATTCAAATTTAGTCCACAAAACTGAAGGAAAGAATCCTTAAAGAAAAACAGAGGAAATAAATTCTAAAAAAGAAAAGGGATTTAGCAATAGCTCCTTACTTAATTATACAGCATTAAGGATATGCAATGGTGGGTCTACTAGAGGTGCTGTTGACACCTTAATTCGTAGTTACAAACTAGAGAATGACGCGGGAGCAAATTTTCCCTGTCCTCGCAGGAACTCAAGTTCCCCGTCCCGTCCCTGTGAGTTCTGTCGCTGTCCCATTCCTGTAAACTCTGCCTTAACTGCACTTATGGTTTTCATGTGTTTGAGGCTTGTGCAAATGAGAACAGAGCTTGCAGGCATGGGGCGGGGACAGGAAATGAACTCTCCGGGACGGGAAAATGAGTTCCCGTGGGGACCGGGAAAAAATGTGTCCCCCGTGTCATTCTCTGTTACAAATGCGGCCAAATAGATACATATTTCTTCTCCTTAAACATGATGATACATTTACCACAGGAACTTTAAATAAAATATAACTTCCAATGGTAGAACAGCTGGACAATAAAAAAAACCTGTCTCCTCTGTATTTCTTAGGAGACATCCTGGAACATCCTAATCAGGAAATTAAAAAAAAAAAAAAGCACCTGACAGTGTTTAAAAACATATGTAGCAACCATTCCTGGTCTGCCAACAAAGCCCCAGCAACCAAATTCTCAGTTTCCGATCTTTCCAATAAAGCAGATGCGTCCGATATGTCCATCACTTGGCCATCCAGGACTTCTGTATCTAGTTTATTTATTTTGCAGTAGGAAGATATTAGATCTCAGTAAGGGGTGATAACAACTGTTGGAGAATTTTCGAAACCTCCTTGAGATATCTTTGAAACAGGCCTGTAGGGGATACAGCTGAAGATTTAGGAAAATTCAATATTATGAAGTTGCAACCACGAATAGAATTTTCCAGCATCTGTTTTCGTTCTCACTGCACTCAAATCCTTCATCAGCTCAGACAGGTGATTTTTGAATACCATCAACTGTTTCTTTCAAATGTCCTAGTAGTTCTTCTGTGCTTTTATAAGAAGTCTATCCCGCCGCCAAAACATTTTGATTAATATTATAAACATAAGAACATAAGAAGTTGCCTCCGCTGAGGCAGACCAGAGGTCCATCCTGCCCAGCGGTCCGCTCCCGCGGCAGCCCATCAGGCCTAATTGCCTGAACAGTGTCCCTGACTAATTTTGTAACTGCCTCTAATCCTATCCCTATTTCCTACCTCTACTCCTATCTGTACCCCTCAATCCCTTTGTCTTCCAGGTACCTGTCCAGTCCTTCTTTGAATCCCTGTAGCGTGCTTCTGCTTATCACATCCTCCGGTAGCGCGTTCCATGTATCCACCACCCTCTGGGTGAAAAAGAACTTCCTGGCGTTTGTTCTAAACCTTTCCCCTTTCAATTTCTCTGAGTGTCCCCTTGTACTTGTGGTTCCCCATAATTTGAAAAATCTGTCCCTATCTACTCTTTCTATGCCCTTCATGATCTTGAAGGTTTCTATCATGTCTCCTCTAAGTCTCCGCTTTTCCAGGGAGAAAAGCCCCAGCTTTTTCAGTCTGTCAGTATATGAGAGGTCCCCCATACCCTTTATTAGCTTAGTTGCTCTTCTCTGGACTCTCTCAAGTACCGCCATGTCCTTCTTGAGGTACGGCGACCAGTACTGGACACAGTACTCCAGGATGACTTCCTTCGTCCTGGTCGTGATACCCTTCTTAATGATACCCAACATTCTGTTTGCCTTCCTTGAGGCTGTGGCGCACTGCGCCGACGCCTTCAATGATGTGTCTACCATCACTCCCAGGTCTCTTTCAAGGTTACTTACCCCATTTTACTTGCTTAGTTATAGCAGTTTCCAACAATTGTATAGCTTCCCAGATAGCCAGTGGCGTAGTAAAGGGGCGCCAGCACTCATCCACCTCTCTGCCCCCCATCCGCACTACAGCGCGCGCGCACGCCTCTTTCCGTGTGCCTCTAACATTCCTGGCGCAAGTAGCAACTGCAACCTGCTGATCACTCCAGCGTCGACCCTTTCTCTGACATCACTTTCTGGACCCGCACCCGGGAAGTGGCGTCAGAGGAAGAGCCGACGCTGGCGTGAACAGCAGATTGGGATTGCTGCTCGTACCAGGAATGCTATAAAGGTATGGGGAAAGGGAAAGGGGGCAGGGAAAGAGCGGATGGGGGTGGGGGCAGAGAAGATCGATTTATTTCTTTATTTAAAAATTTATTAAAACTATGCGGTTTACAAAATTACATGCATGCATATTAAAAATATTAAAACATGCTTCGACAGAACAAACACAATAAGACATTAAGTTTCAAGTTTCAAGTTTATTTAAATTTGATAAATCGCTTATTACATACTAAGCGAGTAACAATGAAAATGTATAGTAAACAACATTAAAAGAGGGGTAAACAACAAATTGACAATACAGACGAACTAGGATACTTTAGGAAAGAACAAGGAAGGGCAAAAGTTACAAAATGTTATTTTCCTAGTGAAAAGAGAGAGAATGTCTGGTAAGGGAAAAACATTAGGATTGGGGTAAAATGGATTAAAAAAAGTTATTTTAGAGATTGGAATTAGGATTAAATGGGTAAAAAGAGTTATTTTAGAGATTAAAAGAGGCTTTAAAAAGAAAAGTTTTTAGATTGGTTTTAAATAAATTAAGATCTTTAATTTCTCTGATGTATAAGGGAAGAGTGTTCCAGGTAAGGGGGGCCATAACTGAAAAAATGTCATGGCGTCTGGTTCCTATAATTTTTAAAGAAGGAACCATAAGCAGCCCTTGTGTAGCAGACAGCAGGGAACGGATCGAGTTATGTGGAACTAGTAACCGGTCAATGAATTGTGGTTCATTGGTAGATAATGTTTTAAATGCTAAAAGTGCTATTTTGTATGTTATCCGTTGATTAATGGGAAGCCAGTGTGATTCTATTAAAAAAGGTGTTACATGGTCATATTTTTTCCGTTGTGAATTATTTTAATTGCAGTATTTTGGACTATTTGTAAGCGTTTTTTTTCCTTTTGGGTGATATTTAACAGAAGTGAATTACAGTAATCTAATTTAGATATGACAAGGGAATGTATTAAAATGTTTAAGGATTGCGGTTCTAAGAACTTAGACATGGGACGGATCAAACGCAGACGATAAAAACAGCATTTAACTACATTACTGATGTGCTCTTGATAAGAAAATTTGTCATCAATGATAACTCCTAATAACTTAAGTGATGCTACTAACTCAATAGTTATATTGTCTATTAAGAAGGGAGTTGATAGTTTTAATCCCTGTTTCGTTAGGAAGAGTAAAGCCTTAGTCTTTGTTATATTTAGAGCTAATTTATTTTGTGTAAGCCAATTTTTAATTTTTTCTAATTTTTGATTGATGAGAAATATTTTGTTAGGATTTTCGGGGTTAAATGGGTGGGTCAGTTGAATATCATCAGCGTAAGCGTAAGTGGTGAAACCTATAGATTGACTTAGACTAAGTAAAGGTGAAAGAAAGATATTGAACAGCAGAGGGGACAGAATTGAACCTTGAGGGATTCCATAGTTGTGTGAAAATGGTTTAGACTTTGCGTTATTGAAGTATACCGTAGAAGTTCGGTCAGATAGAAAAGAAGTGAACCACTGTAGTGATAAATCGCTGACGCCTATAGTTTGAAGCCTGTCTAAAAGGAGAGAATGGTCAATGGTGTCGAATGCTGCCGAGAGGTCGAGGGAGAAGAGAATAACTGAATTGTGATGGTCTAGATTGTAGATGATGTTAGTGGTAAGGCCTATTAATGAATATTCAGTATTGTGATTTTTCCTGAAACCAGTTTGATTAGGATGCAGTACGTTTGTAGATTCAACAAAGTCCGACAGCTGGTTAAATATCACCCTTTCGGTGATTTTCGCTAGAAAAGGGATGTTAGCAATAGGGCGGTAATTAGTATCATTATTAAAACCTTTTTTTCAAATTCATCTGACAAAATCCCATGAAAACATTTACAGACCGGTAAGGCTTCAGCAGCAAATAGCATTAGCACATGAAAGCATTAACAAATAATTGTGTTTTCAACATTTTCTTAAAATTCAGTCTCCCATCACAAATTCACAGAATACCAGGCAGCGCATTCCAAAGCTTGCCACCTGCTACAGTCAGCATTTTTGAGAGACTAATATCTTAACCTCCAAATTCAACTTCATACCATTTTCAGATCTCCAACATTTTCTGGGTTGATAGATTTCAAAAAACTCCTTTAGTGCCCTTGGGGAAATGTGATATAAGATTTGCTATATGGTGGGGGAGGGGTGCCACTGCTCCAGGCATCTCTCACCCTCTCTAAGCCACTGCAGACAGCTTCTAGAGAAAATGTTTTTGGTCTTTGCATATAGAAAAGAAGAGATATTGTGGCAGTAGACATTCCGTTCATAAGAACATAAGAATTGTCATACTGGTCCATCATGCCCAGTATCCTGTTTCCAACAGTGGCCAACCCAGGTCCCAAGTACCTGGCAGAAACCCAAAGAGTAGCAACATTCCAGAACTGAGACTGTGATGTCATAATGCCTCATTCCACCAGTGCCTAAGAGTCAAACTCATCAGTGATGTCACAATGGCTTGATTGTCCTATGCTTGGCTCACATAAGAACATAAGAGCTGCCATACTAGGATAGACTGAAGGTCCATCAATTCTAGTATCCTTTCTCTGACAGTGGCCAACCCAGGTCCCAAGAACCTAGCTAGATCCCAAGTAGTAAAACAGATTTTATGCTGCTTATCCTAGGAATAAGCAATGGATTTCCCCAAGCCATCTCAATAATGGCCTATGGACTTCTCTTTTAGGAAATTATCCAAACCTTTTTTTAAAGCTAACTGATTTCACCACATTCTCTGGCAACGAATTCCAGAGATTAATTACATGTTGTGTGAAGAAATATTTTCTCTGGTTTATTTTAAATCTGCTGCTTAGTAGCTTCATGGCTTATCCCCTAATCCTAGTATTTTTGGAAAGAGTTAACAAGCGATTCACATCTACCCTTTCCACTCCACTCATTATTTTATAGATCTCTATCATATCACCCCTGAGAAGTCTCTTCTCCAAGCTAAAGAGCCTTAGCCTTTCCTCATAGGGAAGTTGTCCCATCCCTTTTATTGTTTTTGGCGCCCTTTTCTGTACCTTTTCTAATTCTGCTATATCTTATGAGATATGGCGACCAGAACTGCACACAGTATTCAAGGTGTGGCTGTACCATAGAGCGATACAAGGGTATTATAACATTTTCATCTTTGTTTTTCATTCCTTTACTGATAATTCCTAACATTCTATTTGTTTTCTTAGCAGCCGTCACACATTGAGCTGAGGGTTTCAACAACATTGACACCTAGATCCTTTTCCTGGGCACTGACTCTTATCACAATGGACGAGAAGTTGAATGAAGATGAGCTCTTCATCAAAGTCAATGGAGCAGTTTCTGCTCCACCTGTATCCACTGATGACTGCTGCCGAGCGGATTCTTCCTGTGGCATGACCTGTACTGCCGCTCCCACAATAGACTTCACCTCCATATACATTTTCTGCAGAAATCTGTGACTGCGAAAGTATTGGTCTCGTGGTCTCTGCCTGATCCAGTCATAGCCGTCGGAGCAGTTGCTGCCATTCGAGGCTAAAAGATTCAGTCCTGTGAGAAGAC